>NC_083647.1:0-300000 GCF_963576545.1 Limanda limanda
TCTTGAATTTTTCATCACACATCATCCCAAATGTCACTAAACAGCTGGAAACGGGGAGATAAGCCTTTTTTGGAAGCATTGATTAAGATTTCTGACTTTTTCCATCACATGTCAGCCCAAGTGTCAGAAAAGCGCTGGAAACAGGGAGATATGCCTTTTTTGGAAGAAATGGTTAAATTCTTGAATTTTTCATCACACATCATCCCAAATGTCACTAAACAGCTGGAAACGGGGAGAAAAGCCTTTTTGGAAGCAATGGTTAACATTTCTGACTTTTTCATCACATATCAGCCCAAGTGTCAGAAAAGCGCTGGAAACAGGGAGATATGCCTTTTTTGGAAGAAATGGTTAAATTCTTGAATTTTTCATCACACATCATCCCAAATGTCACTAAACAGCTGGAAACGGGGAGATAAGCCTTTTTTGGAAGCATTGATTAAGATTTCTGACTTTTTCATCACATGTCAGCCCACAGTGTCAGAAAAAGCGCTGGAACAGGGAGATATGCCTTTTTTGGAAGAAATGGTTAAATTCTTGAATTTTCATCACACATCATCCCAAATGTCACTAAACAGCTGGAAACGGGAGATAAGCCTTTTTTGGAAGCAATGGTTAACATTTTGACTTTTTCATCACATATCAGCCCAAGTGTCAGAAAAGCGCTGGAAACAGGGAGATATGCCTTTTTTGGAAGAAATGGTTAAATTCTTGAATTTTTCATCACACATCATCCCAAATGTCACTAAACAGCTGGAAACGGGGAGATAAGCCTTTTTTGGGTTAAATTTCTTGAATTTTTCATCACACATAATCCCAAATGTCACTAAACAGCTGGAAACGGGGAGATAAGCCTTTTTGAAGCATTGATTTAAGATTCTGACTTTTTCACACATGTCAGCCCAAGTGTCAGAAAAGCGCTGGAAACAGGGAGATATGCCTTTTTTGGAAGAAATGGTTAAATTCTTGAATTTTTCATCACACATCATCCCAAATGTCACTAAACAGCTGGAAACGGGGAGATAAGCCTTTTTTGGAAGCAATGGTTAACATTTTGACTTTTCATCACATATCAGCCCAAGTGTCAGAAAAGCGCTGGAAACAGGGAGATATGCCTTTTTTGGAAGAAATGGTTAAATTCTTGAATTTTTTCATCACACATCATCCCAAATGTCACTAAACAGCTGGAAACGGGGGAGATAAGCCCTTTTTTGGAAGCATTGATTAAGATTTCTGACTTTTTCATCACATGTCAGCCCAAGTGTCAGAAAAGCGCTGGAAACAGGGAGATATGCCTTTTTTGGAAGAAATGGTTAAATTCTTGAATTTTTCATCACACATCATCCCAAATGTCACTACACAGCTGGAAACGGGGAGAGATAAGCCTTTTTTGGAAGCAATGGTTAACATTTCTGACTTTTTCATCACATTAGAAAAGCGCTGGAAACAGGGAGATATGCCTTTTTTGGAAGAAATGGTTAAATTCTTGAATTTTTCATCACACATCATCCCAAATGTCACTAAACAGCTGGAAACGGGGAGATAAGCCTTTTTTGGAAGCATTGGATTAAGATTTCTGACTTTTTCATCACATGTCAGCCCAAGTGTCAGAAAAGCAACTGGAAACAGGGAGATATGCCTTTTTTGGAAGAAAGGGTTAAATTCTTGAATTTTTCATCACACATCATCCCAAATGTCACTAAACAGCTGGAAACGGGGAGATAAGCCTTTTTTGGAAGCATTGATTAAGATTTCTGACTTTTTCATCACATGTCAGCCCAAGTGTCAGAAAAGCGCTGGAAACAGGGAGATATGCCTTTTTTGGAAGAAATGGTTAAATTCTTGAATTTTTCATCACACATCATCCCAAATGTCACTAAACAGCTGGAAACGGGGAGATAAGCCTTTTTTGGAAGCATTGATTAAGATTTCTGACTTTTTCATCACATATCAGCCCAAGTGTCAGAAAAGCGCTGGAAACAGGGAGATATGCCTTTTTTGGAAGAAATGGTTAAATTCTTGAATTTTTCATCACACATCATCCCAAATGTCACTAAACAGCTGGAAACGGGGAGATAAGCCTTTTTTGGAAGCATTGACTTAAGATTTCTGACTTTTCATCACATGTCAGCCCAAGTGTCAGAAAAGCGCTGGAAACAGGGAGATATGCCTTTTTTGGAAGAAATGGTTAAATTCTTGAATTTTTCATCACACATCATCCCAAATGTCACTAAACAGCTGGAAACGGGGAGATAAGCCTTTTTTGGAAGCATTGATTAAGATTTCTGACTTTTTCATCACATGTCAGCCCAAGTGTCAGAAAAGCGCTGGAAACAGGGAGATATGCCTTTTTTGGAAGAAATGGTTAAATTCTTGAATTTTTCATCACACATCATCCCAAATGTCACTAAACAGCTGGAAACGGGGAGATAAGCCTTTTTTGGAAGCATTGATTAAGATTTCTGACTTTTTCATCACATGTCAGCCCAAGTGTCAGAAAAGCGCTGGAAACAGGGAGATATGCCTTTTTTGGAAGAAATGGTTAAATTCTTGAATTTTTCATCACACATCATCCCAAATGTCACTAAACAGCTGGAAACGGGGAGATAAGCCTTTTTTGGAAGCATTGATTAAGATTTCTGACTTTTTCATCACATGTCAGCCCAAGTGTCAGAAAAGCGCTGGAAACAGGGAGATATGCCTTTTTTGGAAGAAATGGTTAAATTCTTGAATTTTTCATCACACATCATCCCAAATGTCACTAAACAGCTGGAAACGGGGAGATAAGCCTTTTTTGGAAGCAATGATTAACATTTTGACTTTTTCATCACATGTCAGCCCAAGTGTCAGAAAAGCGCTGGAAACAGGGAGATATGCCTTTTTTGGAAGAAATGGTTAAATTCTTGAATTTTTCATCACACATCATCCCAAATGTCACTAAACAGCTGGAAACGGGGAGATAAGCCTTTTTTGGAAGCATTGATTAAGATTTCTGACTTTTTCATCACATGTCAGCCCAAGTGTCAGAAAAGCGCTGGAAACAGGGAGATATGCCTTTTTTGGAAGAAATGGTTAAATTCTTGAATTTTTCATCACACATCATCCCAAATGTCACTAAACAGCTGGAAACGGGGAGATAAGCCTTTTTTGGAAGCATTGATTAAGATTTCTGACTTTTTCATCACATGTCAGCCCAAGTGTCAGAAAAGCGCTGGAAACAGGGAGATATGCCTTTTTTGGAAGAAATGGTTAAATTCTTGAATTTTTCATCACACATCATCCCAAATGTCACTAAACAGCTGGAAACGGGGAGATAAGCCTTTTTTGGAAGCATTGATTAAGATTTCTGACTTTTTCATCACATGTCAGCCCAAGTGTCAGAAAAGCGCTGGAAACAGGGAGATATGCCTTTTTTGGAAGAAATGGTTAAATTCTTGAATTTTTCATCACACATCATCCCAAATGTCACTAAACAGCTGGAAACGGGGAGATAAGCCTTTTTTGGAAGCATTGATTAAGATTTCTGACTTTTTCATCACATGTCAGCCCAAGTGTCAGAAAAGCGCTGGAAACAGGGAGATATGCCTTTTTTGGAAGAAATGGTTTAAATTCTTGAATTTTTCATCACACATCATCCCAAATGTCACTAAACAGCTGGAAACGGGGAGATAAGCCTTTTTGGAAGCATTGATTAAGATTTCTGACTTTTTCATCACATGTCAGCCCAAGTGTCAGAAAAGCGCTGGAAACAGGGAGATATGCCTTTTTTGGAAGAAATGGTTAAATTCTTGAATTTTTCATCACACATCATCCCAAATGTCACTAAACAGCTGGAAACGGGGAGATAAGCCTTTTTTGGAAGCATTGATTAAGATTTCTGACTTTTTCATCACATGTCAGCCCAAGTGTCAGAAAAGCGCTGGAAACAGGGAGATATGCCTTTTTTGGAAGAAATGGTTAAATTCTTGAATTTTTCATCACACATCATCCCAAATGTCACTAAACAGCTGGAAACGGGGAGATAAGCCTTTTTTGGAAGCATTGATTAAGATTTCTGACTTTTTCATCACATGTCAGCCCAAGTGTCAGAAAAGCGCTGGAAACAGGGAGATATGCCTTTTTTGGAAGAAATGGTTAAATTCTTGAATTTTTCATCACACATCATCCCAAATGTCACTAAACAGCTGGAAACGGGGAGATAAGCCTTTTTTGGAAGCATTGATTAAGATTTCTGACTTTTTCATCACATGTCAGCCCAAGTGTCAGAAAAGCGCTGGAAACAGGGAGATATGCCTTTTTTGGAAGAAATGGTTAAATTCTTGAATTTTTCATCACACATCATCCCAAATGTCACTAAACAGCTGGAAACGGGGAGATAAGCCTTTTTTGGAAGCATTGATTAAGATTTCTGACTTTTTCATCACATGTCAGCCCAAGTGTCAGAAAAGCGCTGGAAACAGGGAGATATGCCTTTTTTGGAAGAAATGGTTAAATTCTTGAATTTTTCATCACACATCATCCCAAATGTCACTAAACAGCTGGAAACGGGGAGATAAGCCTTTTTTGGAAGCAATGGTTAACATTTCTGACTTTTTCATCACATATCAGCCCAAGTGTCAGAAAAGCGCTGGAAACAGGGAGATATGCCTTTTTTGGAAGAAATGGTTAAATTCTTGAATTTTTCATCACACATCATCCCAAATGTCACTAAACAGCTGGAAACGGGGAGATAAGCCTTTTTTGGAAGCATTGATTAAGATTTCTGACTTTTTCATCACATGTCAGCCCAAGTGTCAGAAAAGCGCTGGAAACAGGGAGATATGCCTTTTTTGGAAGAAATGGTTAAATTCTTGAATTTTTCATCACACATCATCCCAAATGTCACTAAACAGCTGGAAACGGGGAGATAAGCCTTTTTTGGAAGCATTGATTAAGATTTCTGACTTTTTCATCACATGTCAGCCCAAGTGTCAGAAAAGCGCTGGAAACAGGGAGATATGCCTTTTTTGGAAGAAATGGTTAAATTCTTGAATTTTTCATCACACATCATCCCAAATGTCACTAAACAGCTGGAAACGGGGAGATAAGCCTTTTTTGGAAGCATTGAATTAAGATTTCTGACTTTTTCATCACATGTCAGCCCAAGTGTCAGAAAAGCGCTGGAAACAGGGAGATATGCCTTTTTTGGAAGAAATGGTTAAATTCTTGAATTTTTCATCACACATCATCCCAAATGTCACTAAACAGCTGGAAACGGGGAGATAAGCCTTTTTTGGAAGCAATGGTTAACATTTCTGACTTTTTCATCACATATCAGCCCAAGTGTCAGAAAAGCGCTGGAAACAGGGAGATATGCCTTTTTTGGAAGAAATGGTTAAATTCTTGAATTTTTCATCACACATCATCCCAAATGTCACTAAACAGCTGGAAACGGGGAGATAAGCCTTTTTTGGAAGCATTGATTAAGATTTCTGACTTTTTCATCACATGTCAGCCCAAGTGTCAGAAAAGCGCTGGAAACAGGGAGATATGCCTTTTTTGGAAGAAATGGTTAAATTCTTGAATTTTTCATCACACATCATCCCAAATGTCACTAAACAGCTGGAAACGGGGAGATAAGCCTTTTTTGGAAGCATTGATTAAGATTTCTGACTTTTTCATCACATGTCAGCCCAAGTGTCAGAAAAGCGCTGGAAACAGGGAGATATGCCTTTTTTGGAAGAAATGGTTAAATTCTTGAATTTTTCATCACACATCATCCCAAATGTCACTAAACAGCTGGAAACGGGGAGATAAGCCTTTTTTGGAAGCATTGATTAAGATTTCTGACTTTTTCATCACATGTCAGCCCAAGTGTCAGAAAAGCGCTGGAAACAGGGAGATATGCCTTTTTTGGAAGAAATGGTTAAATTCTTGAATTTTTCATCACACATCATCCCAAATGTCACTAAACAGCTGGAAACGGGGAGATAAGCCTTTTTTGGAAGCATTGATTAAGATTTCTGACTTTTTCATCACATGTCAGCCCAAGTGTCAGAAAAGCGCTGGAAACAGGGAGATATGCCTTTTTTGGAAGAAATGGTTAAATTCTTGAATTTTTCATCACACATCATCCCAAATGTCACTAAACAGCTGGAAACGGGGAGATAAGCCTTTTTTGGAAGCATTGATTAAGATTTCTGACTTTTTCATCACATGTCAGCCCAAGTGTCAGAAAAGCGCTGGAAACAGGGAGATATGCCTTTTTTGGAAGAAATGGTTAAATTCTTGAATTTTTCATCACACATCATCCCAAATGTCACTAAACAGCTGGAAACGGGGAGATAAGCCTTTTTTGGAAGCATTGATTAAGATTTCTGACTTTTTCATCACATGTCAGCCCAAGTGTCAGAAAAGCGCTGGAAACAGGGAGATATGCCTTTTTTGGAAGAAATGGTTAAATTCTTGAATTTTTCATCACACATCATCCCAAATGTCACTAAACAGCTGGAAACGGGGAGATAAGCCTTTTTTGGAAGCAATGATTAACATTTCTGACTTTTTCATCACATGTCAGCCCAAGTGTCAGAAAAGCGCTGGAAACAGGGAGATATGCCTTTTTTGGAAGAAATGGTTAAATTCTTGAATTTTTCATCACACATCATCCCAAATGTCACTAAACAGCTGGAAACGGGGAGATAAGCCTTTTTTGGAAGCATTGATTAAGATTTCTGACTTTTTCATCACATGTCAGCCCAAGTGTCAGAAAAGCGCTGGAAACAGGGAGATATGCCTTTTTTGGAAGAAATGGTTAAATTCTTGAATTTTTCATCACACATCATCCCAAATGTCACTAAACAGCTGGAAACGGGGAGATAAGCCTTTTTTGGAAGCAATGGTTAACATTTCTGACTTTTTCATCACATGTCAGCCCAAGTGTCAGAAAAGCGCTGGAAACAGGGAGATATGCCTTTTTTGGAAGAAATGGTTAAATTCTTGAATTTTTCATCACACATCATCCCAAATGTCACTAAACAGCTGGAAACGGGGAGATAAGCCTTTTTTGGAAGCATTGATTAAGATTTCTGACTTTTTCATCACATGTCAGCCCAAGTGTCAGAAAAGCGCTGGAAACAGGGAGATATGCCTTTTTTGGAAGAAATGGTTAAATTCTTGAATTTTTCATCACACATCATCCCAAATGTCACTAAACAGCTGGAAACGGGAGATAAGCCTTTTTTGGAAGCATTGATTAAGATTTCTGACTTTTTCATCACATGTCAGCCCAAGTGTCAGAAAAGCGCTGGAAACAGGGAGATATGCCTTTTTTGGAAGAAATGGTTAAATTCTTGAATTTTTCATCACACATCATCCCAAATGTCACTAAACAGCTGGAAACGGGGAGATAAGCCTTTTTTGGAAGCATTGATTAAGATTTCTGACTTTTTCATCACATGTCAGCCCAAGTGTCAGAAAGCGCTGGAAACAGGGAGATATGCCTTTTTTGGAAGAAATGGTTAAATTCTTGAATTTTTCATCACACATCATCCCAAATGTCACTAAACAGCTGGAAACGGGGAGATAAGCCTTTTTTGGAAGCATTGATTAAGATTTCTGACTTTTTCATCACATGTCAGCCCAAGTGTCAGAAAAGCGCTGGAAACAGGGAGATATGCCTTTTTTGGAAGAAATGGTTAAATTCTTGAATTTTTCATCACACATCATCCCAAATGTCACTAAACAGCTGGAAACGGGGAGATAAGCCTTTTTTGGAAGCATTGATTAAGATTTCTGACTTTTTCATCACATGTCAGCCCAAGTGTCAGAAAAGCGCTGGAAACAGGGAGATATGCCTTTTTTGGAAGAAATGGTTAAATTCTTGAATTTTTCATCACACATCATCCCAAATGTCACTAAACAGCTGGAAACGGGGAGATAAGCCTTTTTTGGAAGCATTGATTAACATTTCTGACTTTTTCATCACATGTCAGCCCAAGTGTCAGAAAAGCGCTGGAAACAGGGAGATATGCCTTTTTTGGAAGAAATGGTTAAATTCTTGAATTTTTCATCACACATCATCCCAAATGTCACTAAACAGCTGGAAACGGGGAGATAAGCCTTTTTTGGAAGCATTGATTAAGATTTCTGACTTTTTCATCACATGTCAGCCCAAGTGTCAGAAAAGCGCTGGAAACAGGGAGATATGCCTTTTTTGGAAGAAATGGTTAAATTCTTGAATTTTTCATCACACATCATCCCAAATGTCACTAAACAGCTGGAAACGGGGAGATAAGCCTTTTTTGGAAGCATTGATTAAGATTTCTGACTTTTTCATCACATGTCAGCCCAAGTGTCAGAAAAGCGCTGGAAACAGGGAGATATGCCTTTTTTGGAAGAAATGGTTAAATTCTTGAATTTTTCATCACACATCATCCCAAATGTCACTAAACAGCTGGAAACGGGGAGATAAGCCTTTTTTGGAAGCATTGATTAAGATTTCTGACTTTTTCATCACATGTCAGCCCAAGTGTCAGAAAAGCGCTGGAAACAGGGAGATATGCCTTTTTTGGAAGAAATGGTTAAATTCTTGAATTTTTCATCACACATCATCCCAAATGTCACTAAACAGCTGGAAACGGGGAGATAAGCCTTTTTTGGAAGCATTGATTAAGATTTCTGACTTTTTCATCACATGTCAGCCCAAGTGTCAGAAAAGCGCTGGAAACAGGGAGATATGCCTTTTTTGGAAGAAATGGTTAAATTCTTGAATTTTTCATCACACATCATCCCAAATGTCACTAAACAGCTGGAAACGGGGAGATAAGCCTTTTTTGGAAGCATTGATTAAGATTTCTGACTTTTTCATCACATGTCAGCCCAAGTGTCAGAAAAGCGCTGGAAACAGGGAGATATGCCTTTTTTGGAAGAAATGGTTAAATTCTTGAATTTTTCATCACACATCATCCCAAATGTCACTAAACAGCTGGAAACGGGGAGATAAGCCTTTTTTGGAAGCATTGATTAAGATTTCTGACTTTTTCATCACATGTCAGCCCAAGTGTCAGAAAAGCGCTGGAAACAGGGAGATATGCCTTTTTTGGAAGAAATGGTTAAATTCTTGAATTTTTCATCACACATCATCCCAAATGTCACTAAACAGCTGGAAACGGGGAGATAAGCCTTTTTTGGAAGCATTGATTAAGATTTCTGACTTTTTCATCACATGTCAGCCCAAGTGTCAGAAAAGCGCTGGAAACAGGGAGATATGCCTTTTTTGGAAGAAATGGTTAAATTCTTGAATTTTTCATCACACATCATCCCAAATGTCACTAAACAGCTGGAAACGGGGAGATAAGCCTTTTTTGGAAGCAATGGTTAACATTTTGACTTTTTCATCACATATCAGCCCAAGTGTCAGAAAAGCGCTGGAAACAGGGAGATATGCCTTTTTTGGAAGAAATGGTTAAATTCTTGAATTTTTCATCACACATCATCCCAAATGTCACTAAACAGCTGGAAACGGGGAGATAAGCCTTTTTTGGAAGCATTGATTAAGATTTCTGACTTTTTCATCACATGTCAGCCCAAGTGTCAGAAAAGCGCTGGAAACAGGGAGATATGCCTTTTTTGGAAGAAATGGTTAAATTCTTGAATTTTTCATCACACATCATCCCAAATGTCACTAAACAGCTGGAAACGGGGAGATAAGCCTTTTTTGGAAGCAATGGATTAACATTTCTGACTTTTTCATCACATATCAGCCCAAGTGTCAGAAAAGCGCTGGAAACAGGGAGATATGCCTTTTTTGGAAGAAATGGTTAAATTCTTGAATTTTTCATCACACATCATCCCAAATGTCACTAAACAGCTGGAAACGGGGAGATAAGCCTTTTTTGGAAGCATTGATTAAGATTTCTGACTTTTTCATCACATGTCAGCCCAAGTGTCAGAAAAGCGCTGGAAACAGGGAGATATGCCTTTTTTGGAAGAAATGGTTAAATTCTTGAATTTTTCATCACACATCATCCCAAATGTCACTAAACAGCTGGAAACGGGGAGATAAGCCTTTTTTGGAAGCATTGATTAAGATTTCTGACTTTTTCATCACATGTCAGCCCAAGTGTCAGAAAAGCGCTGGAAACAGGGAGATATGCCTTTTTTGGAAGAAATGGTTAAATTCTTGAATTTTTTCATCACACATCATCCCAAATGTCACTAAACAGCTGGAAACGGGGAGATAAGCCTTTTTTGGAAGCATTGATTAAGATTTCTGACTTTTTCATCACATGTCAGCCCAAGTGTCAGAAAAGCGCTGGAAACAGGGAGATATGCCTTTTTTGGAAGAAATGGTTAAATTCTTGAATTTTTCATCACACATCATCCCAAATGTCACTAAACAGCTGGAAACGGGGAGATAAGCCTTTTTTGGAAGCATTGATTAAGATTTCTGACTTTTTCATCACATGTCAGCCCAAGTGTCAGAAAAGCGCTGGAAACAGGGAGATATGCCTTTTTTGGAAGAAATGGTTAAATTCTTGAATTTTTCATCACACATCATCCCAAATGTCACTAAACAGCTGGAAACGGGGAGATAAGCCTTTTTTGGAAGCATTGATTAAGATTTCTGACTTTTTCATCACATGTCAGCCCAAGTGTCAGAAAAGCGCTGGAAACAGGGAGATATGCCTTTTTTGGAAGAAATGGTTAAATTCTTGAATTTTTCATCACACATCATCCCAAATGTCACTAAACAGCTGGAAACGGGGAGATAAGCCTTTTTTGGAAGCATTGATTAAGATTTCTGACTTTTTCATCACATGTCAGCCCAAGTGTCAGAAAAGCGCTGGAAACAGGGAGATATGCCTTTTTTGGAAGAAATGGTTAAATTCTTGAATTTTTCATCACACATCATCCCAAATGTCACTAAACAGCTGGAAACGGGGAGATAAGCCTTTTTTGGAAGCAATGGTTAACATTTTGACTTTTTCATCACATATCAGCCCAAGTGTCAGAAAAGCGCTGGAAACAGGGAGATATGCCTTTTTTGGAAGAAATGTTAAATTCTTGAATTTTTCATCACACATCATCCCAAATGTCACTAAACAGCTGGAAACGGGGAGATAAGCCTTTTTTGGAAGCATTGATTAAGATTTCTGACTTTTTCATCACATGTCAGCCCAAGTGTCAGAAAAGCGCTGGAAACAGGGAGATATGCCTTTTTTGGAAGAAATGGTTAAATTCTTGAATTTTTCATCACACATCATCCCAAATGTCACTAAACAGCTGGAAACGGGGAGATAAGCCTTTTTTGGAAGCATTGATTAAGATTTCTGACTTTTTCATCACATGTCAGCCCAAGTGTCAGAAAAGCGCTGGAAACAGGGAGATATGCCTTTTTTGGAAGAAATGGTTAAATTCTTGAATTTTTCATCACACATCATCCCAAATGTCACTAAACAGCTGGAAACGGGGAGATAAGCCTTTTTTGGAAGCATTGATTAAGATTTCTGACTTTTTCATCACATGTCAGCCCAAGTGTCAGAAAAGCGCTGGAAACAGGGAGATATGCCTTTTTTGGAAGAAATGGTTAAATTCTTGAATTTTTCATCACACATCATCCCAAATGTCACTAAACAGCTGGAAACGGGGAGATAAGCCTTTTTTGGAAGCATTGATTAAGATTTCTGACTTTTTCATCACATGTCAGCCCAAGTGTCAGAAAAGCGCTGGAAACAGGGAGATATGCCTTTTTTGGAAGAAATGGTTAAATTCTTGAATTTTTCATCACACATCATCCCAAATGTCACTAAACAGCTGGAAACGGGGAGATAAGCCTTTTTTGGAAGCATTGGTTAAGATTTCTGACTTTTTCATCACATGTCAGCCCAAGTGTCAGAAAAGCGCTGGAAACAGGGAGATATGCCTTTTTTGGAAGAAATGGTTAAATTCTTGAATTTTTCATCACACATCATCCCAAATGTCACTAAACAGCTGGAAACGGGGAGATAAGCCTTTTTTGGAAGCATTGATTAAGATTTCTGACTTTTTCATCACATGTCAGCCCAAGTGTCAGAAAAGCGCTGGAAACAGGGAGATATGCCTTTTTTGGAAGAAATGGTTAAATTCTTGAATTTTTCATCACACATCATCCCAAATGTCACTAAACAGCTGGAAACGGGGAGATAAGCCTTTTTTGGAAGCATTGATTAAGATTTCTGACTTTTTCATCACATGTCAGCCCAAGTGTCAGAAAAGCGCTGGAAACAGGGAGATATGCCTTTTTTGGAAGAAATGGTTAAATTCTTGAATTTTTCATCACACATCATCCCAAATGTCACTAAACAGCTGGAAACGGGGAGATAAGCCTTTTTTGGAAGCATTGATTAAGATTTCTGACTTTTTCATCACATGTCAGCCCAAGTGTCAGAAAAGCGCTGGAAACAGGGAGATATGCCTTTTTTGGAAGAAATGGTTAAATTCTTGAATTTTTCATCACACATCATCCCAAATGTCACTAAACAGCTGGAAACGGGGAGATAAGCCTTTTTTGGAAGCATTGATTAAGATTTCTGACTTTTTCATCACATGTCAGCCCAAGTGTCAGAAAAGCGCTGGAAACAGGGAGATATGCCTTTTTTGGAAGAAATGGTTAAATTCTTGAATTTTTCATCACACATCATCCCAAATGTCACTAAACAGCTGGAAACGGGGAGATAAGCCTTTTTTGGAAGCATTGATTAAGATTTCTGACTTTTTCATCACATGTCAGCCCAAGTGTCAGAAAAGCGCTGGAAACAGGGAGATATGCCTTTTTTGGAAGAAATGGTTAAATTCTTGAATTTTTCATCACACATCATCCCAAATGTCACTAAACAGCTGGAAACGGGGAGATAAGCCTTTTTTGGAAGCATTGATTAAGATTTCTGACTTTTTCATCACATGTCAGCCCAAGTGTCAGAAAAGCGCTGGAAACAGGGAGATATGCCTTTTTTGGAAGAAATGGTTAAATTCTTGAATTTTTCATCACACATCATCCCAAATGTCACTAAACAGCTGGAAACGGGGAGATAAGCCTTTTTTGGAAGCAATGATTAAGATTTCTGACTTTTTCATCACATGTCAGCCCAAGTGTCAGAAAAGCGCTGGAAACAGGGAGATATGCCTTTTTTGGAAGAAATGGTTAAATTCTTGAATTTTTCATCACACATCATCCCAAATGTCACTAAACAGCTGGAAACGGGGAGATAAGCCTTTTTTGGAAGCATTGATTAAGATTTCTGACTTTTTCATCACATGTCAGCCCAAGTGTCAGAAAAGCGCTGGAAACAGGGAGATATGCCTTTTTTGGAAGAAATGGTTAAATTCTTGAATTTTTCATCACACATCATCCCAAATGTCACTAAACAGCTGGAAACGGGGAGATAAGCCTTTTTTGGAAGCATTGATTAAGATTTCTGACTTTTTCATCACATGTCAGCCCAAGTGTCAGAAAAGCGCTGGAAACAGGGAGATATGCCTTTTTTGGAAGAAATGGTTAAATTCTTGAATTTTTCATCACACATCATCCCAAATGTCACTAAACAGCTGGAAACGGGGAGATAAGCCTTTTTTGGAAGCATTGATTAAGATTTCTGACTTTTTCATCACATGTCAGCCCAAGTGTCAGAAAAGCGCTGGAAACAGGGAGATATGCCTTTTTTGGAAGAAATGGTTAAATTCTTGAATTTTTCATCACACATCATCCCAAATGTCACTAAACAGCTGGAAACGGGGAGATAAGCCTTTTTTGGAAGCAATGGTTAACATTTTGACTTTTTCATCACATATCAGCCCAAGTGTCAGAAAAGCGCTGGAAACAGGGAGATATGCCTTTTTTGGAAGAAATGGTTAAATTCTTGAATTTTTCATCACACATCATCCCAAATGTCACTAAACAGCTGGAAACGGGGAGATAAGCCTTTTTGGAAGCATTGATTAAGATTTCTGACTTTTTCATCACATGTCAGCCCAAGTGTCAGAAAAGCGCTGGAAACAGGGAGATATGCCTTTTTTGGAAGAAATGGTTAAATTCTTGAATTTTTCATCACACATCATCCCAAATGTCACTAAACAGCTGGAAACGGGGAGATAAGCCTTTTTTGGAAGCATTGATTAAGATTTCTGACTTTTTCATCACATGTCAGCCCAAGTGTCAGAAAAGCGCTGGAAACAGGGAGATATGCCTTTTTTGGAAGAAATGGTTAAATTCTTGAATTTTTCATCACACATCATCCCAAATGTCACTAAACAGCTGGAAACGGGGAGATAAGCCTTTTTTGGAAGCATTGATTAAGATTTCTGACTTTTTCATCACATGTCAGCCCAAGTGTCAGAAAAGCGCTGGAAACAGGGAGATATGCCTTTTTTGGAAGAAATGGTTAAATTCTTGAATTTTTCATCACACATCATCCCAAATGTCACTAAACAGCTGGAAACGGGGGAGATAAGCCTTTTTTGGAAGCAATGGTTAACATTTTGACTTTTTCATCACATATCAGCCCAAGTGTCAGAAAAGCGCTGGAAACAGGGAGATATGCCTTTTTTGGAAGAAATGGTTAAATTCTTGAATTTTTCATCACACATCATCCCAAATGTCACTAAACAGCTGGAAACGGGGAGATAAGCCTTTTTTGGAAGCATTGATTAAGATTTCTGACTTTTTCATCACATGTCAGCCCAAGTGTCAGAAAAGCGCTGGAAACAGGGAGATATGCCTTTTTTGGAAGAAATGGTTAAATTCTTGAATTTTTCATCACACATCATCCCAAATGTCACTAAACAGCTGGAAACGGGGAGATAAGCCTTTTTTGGAAGCATTGATTAAGATTTCTGACTTTTTCATCACATGTCAGCCCAAGTGTCAGAAAAGCGCTGGAAACAGGGAGATATGCCTTTTTTGGAAGAAATGGTTAAATTCTTGAATTTTTCATCACACATCATCCCAAATGTCACTAAACAGCTGGAAACGGGGAGATAAGCCTTTTTTGGAAGCATTGATTAAGATTTCTGACTTTTTCATCACATGTCAGCCCAAGTGTCAGAAAAGCGCTGGAAACAGGGAGATATGCCTTTTTTGGAAGAAATGGTTAAATTCTTGAATTTTTCATCACACATCATCCCAAATGTCACTAAACAGCTGGAAACGGGGAGATAAGCCTTTTTTGAAGCAATGATTAACATTTCTGACTTTTTCATCACATATCAGCCCAAGTGTCAGAAAAGCGCTGGAAACAGGGAGATATGCCTTTTTTGGAAGAAATGGTTAAATTCTTGAATTTTTCATCACACATCATCCCAAATGTCACTAAACAGCTGGAAACGGGGAGATAAGCCTTTTTTGGAAGCATTGATTAAGATTTCTGACTTTTTCATCACATGTCAGCCCAAGTGTCAGAAAAGCGCTGGAAACAGGGAGATATGCCTTTTTGGAAGAAATGGTTAAATTCTTGAATTTTTCATCACACATCATCCCAAATGTCACTAAACAGCTGGAAACGGGGAGATAAGCCTTTTTTGGAAGCATTGATTAAGATTTCTGACTTTTTCATCACATGTCAGCCCAAGTGTCAGAAAAGCGCTGGAAACAGGGAGATATGCCTTTTTTGGAAGAAATGGTTAAATTCTTGAATTTTTCATCACACATCATCCCAAATGTCACTAAACAGCTGGAAACGGGGAGATAAGCCTTTTTTGGAAGCATTGATTAAGATTTCTGACTTTTTCATCACATGTCAGCCCAAGTGTCAGAAAAGCGCTGGAAACAGGGAGATATGCCTTTTTTGGAAGAAATGGTTAAATTCTTGAATTTTTCATCACACATCATCCCAAATGTCACTAAACAGCTGGAAACGGGGAGATAAGCCTTTTTTGGGAAGCAATTGAATTAAGATTTTTTGACTTTTTCATCACATATCAGCCCAAGTGTCAGAAAAGCGCTGGAAACAGGGAGATATGCCTTTTTTGGAAGAAATGGTTAAATTCTTGAATTTTTCATCACACATCATCCCAAATGTCACTAAACAGCTGGAAACGGGGAGATAAGCCTTTTTTGGAAGCATTGATTAAGATTTCTGACTTTTTCATCACATGTCAGCCCAAGTGTCAGAAAAGCGCTGGAAACAGGGAGATATGCCTTTTTTGGAAGAAATGGTTAAATTCTTGAATTTTTCATCACACATCATCCCAAATGTCACTAAACAGCTGGAAACGGGGAGATAAGCCTTTTTTGGAAGCATTGATTAAGATTTCTGACTTTTTCATCACATGTCAGCCCAAGTGTCAGAAAAGCGCTGGAAACAGGGAGATATGCCTTTTTTGGAAGAAATGGTTAAATTCTTGAATTTTTCATCACACATCATCCCAAATGTCACTAAACAGCTGGAAACGGGGAGATAAGCCTTTTTTGGAAGCATTGATTAAGATTTCTGACTTTTTCATCACATGTCAGCCCAAGTGTCAGAAAAGCGCTGGAAACAGGGAGATATGCCTTTTTTGGAAGAAATGGTTAAATTCTTGAATTTTTCATCACACATCATCCCAAATGTCACTAAACAGCTGGAAACGGGGAGATAAGCCTTTTTTGGAAGCATTGATTAAGATTTCTGACTTTTTCATCACATGTCAGCCCAAGTGTCAGAAAAGCGCTGGAAACAGGGAGATATGCCTTTTTTGGAAGAAATGGTTAAATTCTTGAATTTTTCATCACACATCATCCCAAATGTCACTAAACAGCTGGAAACGGGGAGATAAGCCTTTTTTGGAAGCATTGATTAAGATTTCTGACTTTTTCATCACATGTCAGCCCAAGTGTCAGAAAAGCGCTGGAAACAGGGAGATATGCCTTTTTTGGAAGAAATGGTTAAATTCTTGAATTTTTCATCACACATCATCCCAAATGTCACTAAACAGCTGGAAACGGGGAGATAAGCCTTTTTTGGAAGCAATGGTTAACATTTTGACTTTTTCATCACATGTCAGCCCAAGTGTCAGAAAAGCGCTGGAAACAGGGAGATATGCCTTTTTTGGAAGAAATGGTTAAATTCTTGAATTTTTCATCACACATCATCCCAAATGTCACTAAACAGCTGGAAACGGGGAGATAAGCCTTTTTTGGAAGCATTGATTAAGATTTCTGACTTTTTCATCACATGTCAGCCCAAGTGTCAGAAAAGCGCTGGAAACAGGGAGATATGCCTTTTTTGGAAGAAATGGTTAAATTCTTGAATTTTTCATCACACATCATCCCAAATGTCACTAAACAGCTGGAAACGGGGAGATAAGCCTTTTTTGGAAGCATTGATTAAGATTTCTGACTTTTTCATCACATGTCAGCCCAAGTGTCAGAAAAGCGCTGGAAACAGGGAGATATGCCTTTTTTGGAAGAAATGGTTAAATTCTTGAATTTTTCATCACACATCATCCCAAATGTCACTAAACAGCTGGAAACGGGGAGATAAGCCTTTTTTGGAAGCAATGGATTAACATTTTGACTTTTTTCTCACATTCAGCCCAAGTGTCAGAAAAGCGCTGGAAACAGGGAGATATGCCTTTTTTGGAAGAAATGGTTAAATTCTTGAATTTTTCATCACACATCATCCCAAATGTCACTAAACAGCTGGAAACGGGGAGATAAGCCTTTTTTGGAAGCATTGATTAAGATTTCTGACTTTTTCATCACATGTCAGCCCAAGTGTCAGAAAAGCGCTGGAAACAGGGAGATATGGCCTTTTTTGGAAGAAATGGTTAAATTCTTGAATTTTTCATCACACATCATCCCAAATGTCACTAAACAGCTGGAAACGGGGAGATAAGCCTTTTTTGGAAGCAATGGTTAACATTTTGACTTTTTCATCACATGTCAGCCCAAGTGTCAGAAAAGCGCTGGAAACAGGGAGATATGCCTTTTTTGGAAGAAATGGTTAAATTCTTGAATTTTTCATCACACATCATCCCAAATGTCACTAAACAGCTGGAAACGGGGAGATAAGCCTTTTTTGGAAGCATTGATTAAGATTTCTGACTTTTTCATCACATATCAGCCCAAGTGTCAGAAAAGCGCTGGAAACAGGGAGATATGCCTTTTTTGGAAGAAATGGTTAAATTCTTGAATTTTTCATCACACATCATCCCAAATGTCACTAAACAGCTGGAAACGGGGAGATAAGCCTTTTTTGGAAGCAATGGTTAACATTTCTGACTTTTTCATCACATGTCAGCCCAAGTGTCAGAAAAGCGCTGGAAACAGGGAGATATGCCTTTTTTGGAAGAAATGGTTAAATTCTTGAATTTTTCATCACACATCATCCCAAATGTCACTAAACAGCTGGAAACGGGGAGATAAGCCTTTTTTGGAAGCATTGATTAAGATTTCTGACTTTTTCATCACATGTCAGCCCAAGTGTCAGAAAAGCGCTGGAAACAGGGAGATATGCCTTTTTTGGAAGAAATGGTTAAATTCTTGAATTTTTCATCACACATCATCCCAAATGTCACTAAACAGCTGGAAACGGGGAGATAAGCCTTTTTTGGAAGCATTGATTAAGATTTCTGACTTTTTCATCACATGTCAGCCCAAGTGTCAGAAAAGCGCTGGAAACAGGGAGATATGCCTTTTTTGGAAGAAATGGTTAAATTCTTGAATTTTTCATCACACATCATCCCAAATGTCACTAAACAGCTGGAAACGGGGAGATAAGCCTTTTTTGGAAGCATTGATTAAGATTTCTGACTTTTTCATCACATGTCAGCCCAAGTGTCAGAAAAGCGCTGGAAACAGGGAGATATGCCTTTTTTGGAAGAAATGGTTAAATTCTTGAATTTTTCATCACACATCATCCCAAATGTCACTAAACAGCTGGAAACGGGGAGATAAGCCTTTTTTGGAAGCAATGGTTAACATTTTGACTTTTTCATCACATATCAGCCCAAGTGTCAGAAAAGCGCTGGAAACAGGGAGATATGCCTTTTTTGGAAGAAATGGTTAAATTCTTGAATTTTTCATCACACATCATCCCAAATGTCACTAAACAGCTGGAAACGGGGAGATAAGCCTTTTTTGGAAGCATTGATTAAGATTTCTGACTTTTTCATCACATGTCAGCCCAAGTGTCAGAAAAGCGCTGGAAACAGGGAGATATGCCTTTTTTGGAAGAAATGGTTAAATTCTTGAATTTTTCATCACACATCATCCCAAATGTCACTAAACAGCTGGAAACGGGGAGATAAGCCTTTTTTGGAAGCATGGTTAACATTTTGACTTTTTCATCACATATCAGCCCAAGTGTCAGAAAAGCGCTGGAAACAGGGAGATATGCCTTTTTTGGAAGAAATGGTTAAATTCTTGAATTTTTCATCACACATCATCCCAAATGTCACTAAACAGCCTTGGAAACGGGGAGATAAGCCTTTTTTGGAAGCAATGGTTAACATTTTGACTTTTTCATCACACATCAGCCCAAGTGTCAGAAAAGCGCTGGAAACAGGGAGATATGCCTTTTTTGGAAGAAATGGTTAAATTCTTGAATTTTCATCACACATCATCCCAAATGTCACTAAACAGCTGGAAACGGGGAGATAAGCCTTTTTTGGAAGCATTGATTAAGATTTCTGACTTTTTCATCACATGTCAGCCCAAGTGTCAGAAAAGCGCTGGAAACAGGGAGATATGCCTTTTTTGGAAGAAATGGTTAAATTCTTGAATTTTTCATCACACATCATCCCAAATGTCACTAAACAGCTGGAAACGGGGAGATAAGCCTTTTTTGGAAGCATTGATTAAGATTTCTGACTTTTTCATCACATGTCAGCCCAAGTGTCAGAAAAGCGCTGGAAACAGGGAGATATGCCTTTTTTGGAAGAAATGGTTAAATTCTTGAATTTTTCATCACACATCATCCCAAATGTCACTAAACAGCTGGAAACGGGAGATAAGCCTTTTTGGAAGCATTGATTAAGATTTCTGACTTTTTCATCACATGTCAGCCCAAGTGTCAGAAAAGCGCTGGAAACAGGGAGATATGCCTTTTTTGGAAGAAATGGTTAAATTCTTGAATTTTTCATCACACATCATCCCAAAATGTCACTAAACAGCTGGAAACGGGGAGATAAGCCTTTTTTGGAAGCATTGATTAACATTTTGACTTTTTCATCACATGTCAGCCCAAGTGTCAGAAAAGCGCTGGAAACAGGGGAGATATGCCTTTTTTGGAAGAAATGGTTAAATTCTTGAATTTTTCATCACACATCATCCCAAATGTCACTAAACAGCTGGAAACGGGGAGATAAGCCTTTTTTGGAAGCATTGATTAAGATTTCTGACTTTTTCATCACATGTCAGCCCAAGTGTCAGAAAAGCGCTGGAAACAGGGAGATATGCCTTTTTTGGAAGAAATGGTTAAATTCTTGAATTTTTCATCACACATCATCCCAAATGTCACTAAACAGCTGGAAACGGGGAGATAAGCCTTTTTTGGAAGCATTGATTAAGATTTCTGACTTTTTCATCACATGTCAGCCCAAGTGTCAGAAAAGCGCTGGAAACAGGGAGATATGCCTTTTTTGGAAGAAATGGTTAAATTCTTGAATTTTTCATCACACATCATCCCAAATGTCACTAAACAGCTGGAAACGGGGAGATAAGCCTTTTTTGGAAGCATTGATTAAGATTTCTGACTTTTTCATCACATGTCAGCCCAAGTGTCAGAAAAGCGCTGGAAACAGGGAGATATGCCTTTTTTGGAAGAAATGGTTAAATTCTTGAATTTTTCATCACACATCATCCCAAATGTCACTAAACAGCTGGAAACGGGGAGATAAGCCTTTTTTGGAAGCAATGGTTAACATTTTGACTTTTTCATCACATATCAGCCCAAGTGTCAGAAAAGCGCTGGAAACAGGGAGATATGCCTTTTTTGGAAGAAATGGTTAAATTCTTGAATTTTTCATCACACATCATCCCAAATGTCACTAAACAGCTGGAAACGGGGAGATAAGCCTTTTTGGAAGCATTGATTAAGATTTCTGACTTTTTCATCACATGTCAGCCCAAGTGTCAGAAAAGCGCTGGAAACAGGGAGATATGCCTTTTTTGGAAGAAATGGTTAAATTCTTGAATTTTTCATCACACATCATCCCAAATGTCACTAAACAGCTGGAAACGGGGAGATAAGCCTTTTTTGGAAGCAATGGTTAACATTTTGACTTTTTCATCACATATCAGCCCAAGTGTCAGAAAAGCGCTGGAAACAGGGAGATATGCCTTTTTTGGAAGAAATGGTTAAATTCTTGAATTTTTCATCACACATCATCCCAAATGTCACTAAACAGCTGGAAACGGGGAGATAAGCCTTTTTTGGAAGCATTGATTAAGATTTCTGACTTTTTCATCACATGTCAGCCCAAGTGTCAGAAAAGCGCTGGAAACAGGGAGATATGCCTTTTTTGGAAGAAATGGTTAAATTCTTGAATTTTTCATCACACATCATCCCAAATGTCACTAAACAGCTGGAAACGGGGAGATAAGCCTTTTTTGGAAGCATTGATTAAGATTTCTGACTTTTTCATCACATGTCAGCACAAGTGTCAGAAAAGCGCTGGAAACAGGGAGATATGCCTTTTTTGGAAGAAATGGTTAAATTCTTGAATTTTTCATCACACATCATCCCAAATGTCACTAAACAGCTGGAAACGGGGAGATAAGCCTTTTTTGGAAGCAATGGTTAACATTTTGACTTTTTCATCACATATCAGCCCAAGTGTCAGAAAAGCGCTGGAAACAGGGAGATATGCCTTTTTTGGAAGAAATGGTTAAATTCTTGAATTTTTCATCACACATCATCCCAAATGTCACTAAACAGCTGGAAACGGGGAGATAAGCCTTTTTTGGAAGCATTGATTAAGATTTCTGACTTTTTCATCACATGTCAGCCCAAGTGTCAGAAAAGCGCTGGAAACAGGGAGATATGCCTTTTTTGGAAGAAATGGTTAAATTCTTGAATTTTTCATCACACATCATCCCAAATGTCACTAAACAGCTGGAAACGGGGAGATAAGCCTTTTTTGGAAGCAATGGTTAACATTTTGACTTTTTCATCACATATCAGCCCAAGTGTCAGAAAAGCGCTGGAAACAGGGAGATATGCCTTTTTTGGAAGAAATGGTTAAATTCTTGAATTTTTCATCACACATCATCCCAAATGTCACTAAACAGCTGGAAACGGGGAGATAAGCCTTTTTTGGAAGCATTGATTAAGATTTCTGACTTTTTCATCACATGTCAGCCCAAGTGTCAGAAAAGCGCTGGAAACAGGGAGATATGCCTTTTTTGGAAGAAATGGTTAAATTCTTGAATTTTTCATCACACATCATCCCAAATGTCACTAAACAGCTTGAAACGGGGAGATAAGCCTTTTTTGGAAGCAATGGGTTAACATTTTGACTTTTTCATCACACATTAGCCCAAGTGTCAGAAAAGCGCTGGAAACAGGGAGATATGCCTTTTTTGGAAGAAATGGTTAAATTCTTGAATTTTCATCACACATCATCCCAAATGTCACTAAACAGCTGGAAACGGGGAGATAAAGCCTTTTTTGGAAGCATTGATTAAGATTTCTGACTTTTTCATCACATGTCAGCCCAAGTGTCAGAAAAGCGCTGGAAACAGGGAGATATGCCTTTTTTGGAAGAAATGGTTAAATTCTTGAATTTTTCATCACACATCATCCCAAATTTCACTAAACGGCTGGAAACGGGGAGATAAGCCTTTTTTGGAAGCATTGATTAAGATTTCTGACTTTTTCATCACATGTCAGCCCAAGTGTCAGAAAAGCGCTGGAAACAGGGAGATATGCCTTTTTTGGAAGAAATGGTTAAATTCTTGAATTTTTCATCACACATCATCCCAAATGTCACTAAACAGCTGGAAACGGGGAGATAAGCCTTTTTTGGAAGCATTGATTAAGATTTCTGACTTTTTCATCACATGTCAGCCCAAGTGTCAGAAAAGCGCTGGAAAAAGGGAGATATGCCTTTTTTGGAAGAAATGGTTAAATTCTTGAATTTTTCATCACACATCATCCCAAATGTCACTAAACAGCTGGAAACGGGGAGATAAGCCTTTTTTGGAAGCAATGGTTAACATTTTGACTTTTTCATCACATATCAGCCCAAGTGTCAGAAAAGCGCTGGAAACAGGGAGATATGCCTTTTTTGGAAGAAATGGTTAAATTCTTGAATTTTTCATCACACATAATCCCAAATGTCACTAAACAGCTGGAAACGGGGAGATAAGCCTTTTTTGGAAGCATTGATTAAGATTTCTGACTTTTTCATCACATGTCAGCCCAAGTGTCAGAAAAGCGCTGGAAACAGGGAGATATGCCTTTTTTGGAAGAAATGGTTAAATTCTTGAATTTTTCATCACACATCATCCCAAATGTCACTAAACAGCTGGAAACGGGGAGATAAGCCTTTTTTGGAAGCATTGATTAAGATTTCTGACTTTTTCATCACATGTCAGCCCAAGTGTCAGAAAAGCGCTGGAAACAGGGAGATATGCCTTTTTTGGAAGAAATGGTTAAATTCTTGAATTTTTCATCACACATCATCCCAAATGTCACTAAACAGCTGGAAACGGGGAGATAAGCCTTTTTTGGAAGCATTGATTAAGATTTCTGACTTTTTCATCACATGTCAGCCCAAGTGTCAGAAAAGCGCTGGAAACAGGGAGATATGCCTTTTTTGGAAGAAATGGTTAAATTCTTGAATTTTTCATCACACATCATCCCAAATGTCACTAAACAGCTGGAAACGGGGAGATAAGCCTTTTTTGGAAGCAATGGTTAACATTTTGACTTTTTCATCACATATCAGCCCAAGTGTCAGAAAAGCGCTGGAAACAGGGAGATATGCCTTTTTTGGAAGAAATGGTTAAATTCTTGAATTTTTCATCACACATCATCCCAAATGTCACTAAACAGCTGGAAACGGGGAGATAAGCCTTTTTTGGAAGCATTGATTAAGATTTCTGACTTTTTCATCACATGTCAGCCCAAGTGTCAGAAAAGCGCTGGAAACAGGGAGATATGCCTTTTTTGGAAGAAATGGTTAAATTCTTGAATTTTTCATCACACATCATCCCAAATGTCACTAAACAGCTGGAAACGGGGAGATAAGCCTTTTTTGGAAGCATTGATTAAGATTTCTGACTTTTTCATCACATGTCAGCCCAAGTGTCAGAAAAGCGCTGGAAACAGGGAGATATGCCTTTTTTGGAAGAAATGGTTAAATTCTTGAATTTTTCATCACACATCATCCCAAATGTCACTAAACAGCTGGAAACGGGGAGATAAGCCTTTTTTGGAAGCAATGGTTAACATTTTGACTTTTTCATCACATATCAGCCCAAGTGTCAGAAAAGCGCTGGAAACAGGGAGATATGCCTTTTTTGGAAGAAATGGTTAAATTCTTGAATTTTTCATCACACATCATCCCAAATGTCACTAAACAGCTGGAAACGGGGAGATAAGCCTTTTTTTGGAAGCATTGATTAAGATTTATGACTTTTTCATCACATGTCAGCCCAAGTGTCAGAAAAGCGCTGGAAACAGGGAGATATGCCTTTTTTGGAAGAAATGGTTAAATTCTTGAATTTTTCATCACACATCATCCCAAATGTCACTAAACAGCTGGAAACGGGGAGATAAGCCTTTTTTGGAAGCAATGGTTAACATTTTGACTTTTTCATCACATATCAGCCCAAGTGTCAGAAAAGCGCTGGAAACAGGGAGATATGCCTTTTTTGGAAGAAATGGTTAAATTCTTGAATTTTTCATCACACATCATCCCAAATGTCACTAAACAGCTGGAAACGGGGAGATAAGCCTTTTTTGGAAGCATTGATTAAGATTTCTGACTTTTTCATCACATGTCAGCCCAAGTGTCAGAAAAGCGCTGGAAACAGGGAGATATGCCTTTTTTGGAAGAAATGGTTAAATTCTTGAATTTTTCATCACACATCATCCCAAATGTCTCTAAACAGCTGGAAACGGGGAGATAAGCCTTTTTTGGAAGCAATGGTTAACATTTTGACTTTTTCATCACATATCAGCCCAAGTGTCAGAAAAGCGCTGGAAACAGGGAGATATGCCTTTTTTGGAAGAAATGGTTAAATTCTTGAATTTTTCATCACACATAATCCCAAATGTCACTAAACAGCTGGAAACGGGGAGATAAGCCTTTTTTGGAAGCATTGATTAAGATTTCTGACTTTTTCATCACATGTCAGCCCAAGTGTCAGAAAAGCGCTGGAAACAGGGAGATATGCCTTTTTTGGAAGAAATGGTTAAATTCTTGAATTTTTCATCACACATCATCCCAAGTGTCACTAAACAGCTGGAAACGGGGAGATAAGCCTTTTTTGGAAGCATTGATTAAGATTTCTGACTTTTTCATCACATGTCAGCCCAAGTGTCAGAAAAGCGCTGGAAACAGGGAGATATGCCTTTTTTGGAAGAAATGGTTAAATTCTTGAATTTTTCATCACACATCATCCCAAATGTCACTAAACAGCTGGAAACGGGGAGATAAGCCTTTTTTGGAAGCATTGATTAAGATTTCTGACTTTTTCATCACATGTCAGCCCAAGTGTCAGAAAAGCGCTGGAAACAGGGAGATATGCCTTTTTTGGAAGAAATGGTTAAATTCTTGAATTTTTCATCACACATCATCCCAAATGTCACTAAACAGCTGGAAACGGGGAGATAAGCCTTTTTTGGAAGCAATGGTTAACATTTTGACTTTTTCATCACATATCAGCCCAAGTGTCAGAAAAGCGCTGGAAACAGGGAGATATGCCTTTTTTGGAAGAAATGGTTAAATTCTTGAATTTTTCATCACACATCATCCCAAATGTCACTAAACAGCTGGAAACGGGGAGATAAGCCTTTTTTTGGAAGCATTGATTAAGATTTCTGACTTTTTCATCACATGTCAGCCCAAGTGTCAGAAAAGCGCTGGAAACAGGGAGATATGCCTTTTTTGGAAGAAATGGTTAAATTCTTGAATTTTTCATCACACATCATCCCAAATGTCACTAAACAGCTGGAAACGGGGAGATAAGCCTTTTTTGGAAGCAATGGTTAACATTTTGACTTTTTCATCGAATATCAGCCCAAGTGTCAGAAAAGCGCTGGAAACAGGGAGATATGCCTTTTTTGGAAGAAATGGTTAAATTCTTCAATTTTTCATCACACATCATCCCAAATGTCACTAAACAGCTGGAAACGGGGAGATAAGCCTTTTTTTGGAAGCATTGATTAAGATTTCTGACTTTTTCATCACATGTCAGCCCAAGTGTCAGAAAAGCGCTGGAAACAGGGAGATATGCCTTTTTTGGAAGAAATGGTTAAATTCTTGAATTTTTCATCACACATCATCCCAAATGTCACTAAACAGCTGGAAACGGGGAGATAAGCCTTTTTTGGAAGCAATGGTTAACATTTTGACTTTTTCATCACATATCAGCCCAAGTGTCAGAAAAGCGCTGGAAACAGGGAGATATGCCTTTTTTGGAAGAAATGGTTAAATTCTTGAATTTTTCATCACACATCATCCCAAATGT
The DNA here is from genome assembly GCF_963576545.1 of Limanda limanda. Classification (NCBI taxonomy): domain Eukaryota; kingdom Metazoa; phylum Chordata; class Actinopteri; order Pleuronectiformes; family Pleuronectidae; genus Limanda; species Limanda limanda. Next base: position 26,633 of record NC_083647.1, read on the forward strand.
CACTAAACAGCTGGAAACGGGGAGATAAGCCTTTTTTGGAAGCATTGATTAAGATTTCTGACTTTTTCATCACATGTCAGCCCAAGTGTCAGAAAAGCGCTGGAAACAGGGAGATATGCCTTTTTTGGAAGAAATGGTTAAATTCTTGAATTTTTCATCACACATCATCCCAAATGTCACTAAACAGCTGGAAACGGGGAGATAAGCCTTTTTTGGAAGCAATGGTTAACATTTTGACTTTTTCATCACATATCAGCCCAAGTGTCAGAAAAGCGCTGGAAACAGGGAGATATGCCTTTTTTGGAAGAAATGGTTAAATTCTTGAATTTTTCATCACACATCATCCCAAATGTCACTAAACAGCTGGAAACGGGGAGATAAGCCTTTTTTGGAAGCATTGATTAAGATTTCTGACTTTTTCATCACATGTCAGCCCAAGTGTCAGAAAAGCGCTGGAAACAGGGAGATATGCCTTTTTTGGAAGAAATGGTTAAATTCTTGAATTTTTCATCACACATCATCTCAAATGTCACTAAACAGCTGGAAACGGGGAAGATAAGCCTTTTTTGGAAGCAATGGTTAACATTTTGACTTTTTCATCACATGTCAGCCCAAGTGTCAGAAAAGCGCTGGAAACAGGGAGATATGCCTTTTTTGGAAGAAATGGTTAAATTCTTGAATTTTTCATCACACATCATCCCAAATGTCACTAAACAGCTGGAAATGGGGACATAAGCCTTTTTTGGAAGCAATGGTTAACATTTTGACTTTTTCATCACATATCAGCCCAAGTGTCAGAAAAGCGCTGGAAACAGGGAGATATGCCTTTTTTGGAAGAAATGGTTAAATTCTTGAATTTTTCATCACACATCATCCCAAATGTCACTAAACAGCTGGAAACGGGGAGATAAGCCTTTTTTGGAAGCAATGGTTAACATTTTGACTTTTTCATCACATGTCAGCCCAAGTGTCAGAAAAGCGCTGGAAACAGGGAGATATGCCTTTTTTGGAAGAAATGGTTAAATTCTTGAATTTTTCATCACACATCATCCCAAATGTCACTAAACAGCTGGAAACGGGGAGATAAGCCTTTTTTTGGAAGCATTGATTAAGATTTCTGACTTTTTCATCACATGTCAGCCCAAGTGTCAGAAAAGCGCTGGAAACAGGGAGATATGCCTTTTTTGGAAGAAATGGTTAAATTCTTGAATTTTTCATCACACATCATCCCAAATGTCACTAAACAGCTGGAAACGGGGAGATAAGCCTTTTTTGGAAGCATTGATTAAGATTTCTGACTTTTTCATCACATGTCAGCCCAAGTGTCAGAAAAGCGCTGGAAACAGGGAGATATGCCTTTTTTGGAAGAAATGGTTAAATTCTTGAATTTTTCATCACACATCATCCCAAATGTCACTAAACAGCTGGAAACGGGGAGATAAGCCTTTTTTGGAAGCAATGGTTAACATTTTGACTTTTTCATCACATATCAGCCCAAGTGTCAGAAAAGCGCTGGAAACAGGGAGATATGCCTTTTTTGGAAGAAATGGTTAAATTCTTGAATTTTTCATCACACATCATCCCAAATGTCACTAAACAGCTGGAAACGGGGAGATAAGCCTTTTTTGGAAGCAATGGTTAACATTTTGACTTTTTCATCACATATCAGCCCAAGTGTCAGAAAAGCGCTGGAAACAGGGAGATATGCCTTTTTTGGAAGAAATGGTTAAATTCTTGAATTTTTCATCACACATCATCCCAAATGTCACTAAACAGCTGGAAACGGGGAGATAAGCCTTTTTTGGAAGCATTGATTAAGATTTCTGACTTTTTCATCACATGTCAGCCCAAGTGTCAGAAAAGCGCTGGAAACAGGGAGATATGCCTTTTTTGGAAGAAATGGTTAAATTCTTGAATTTTTCATCACACATCATCCCAAATGTCACTAAACAGCTGGAAACGGGGAGATAAGCCTTTTTTGGAAGCATTGATTAAGATTTCTGACTTTTTCATCACATGTCAGCCCAAGTGTCAGAAAAGCGCTGGAAACAGGGAGATATGCCTTTTTTGGAAGAAATGGTTAAATTCTTGAATTTTTCATCACACATCATCCCAAATGTCACTAAACAGCTGGAAACGGGGAGATAAGCCTTTTTTGGAAGCATTGATTAAGATTTCTGACTTTTTCATCACATGTCAGCCCAAGTGTCAGAAAAGCGCTGGAAACAGGGAGATATGCCTTTTTTGGAAGAAATGGTTAAATTCTTGAATTTTTCATCACACATCATCCCAAATGTCACTAAACAGCTGGAAACGGGGAGATAAGCCTTTTTTGGAAGCAATGGTTAACATTTTGACTTTTTCATCACATATCAGCCCAAGTGTCAGAAAAGCGCTGGAAACAGGGAGATATGCCTTTTTTGGAAGAAATGGTTAAATTCTTGAATTTTTCATCACACATAATCCCAAATGTCACTAAACAGCTGGAAACGGGGAGATAAGCCTTTTTTGGAAGCATTGATTAAGATTTCTGACTTTTTCATCACATGTCAGCCCAAGTGTCAGAAAAGCGCTGGAAACAGGGAGATATGCCTTTTTTGGAAGAAATGGTTAAATTCTTGAATTTTTCATCACACATCATCCCAAATGTCACTAAACAGCTGGAAACGGGGAGATAAGCCTTTTTTGGAAGCATTGATTAAGATTTCTGACTTTTTCATCACATGTCAGCCCAAGTGTCAGAAAAGCGCTGGAAACAGGGAGATATGCCTTTTTTGGAAGAAATGGTTAAATTCTTGAATTTTTCATCACACATCATCCCAAATGTCACTAAACAGCTGGAAACGGGGAGATAAGCCTTTTTTGGAAGCATTGATTAAGATTTCTGACTTTTTCATCACATGTCAGCCCAAGTGTCAGAAAAGCGCTGGAAACAGGGAGATATGCCTTTTTTGGAAGAAATGGTTAAATTCTTGAATTTTTCATCACACATCATCCCAAATGTCACTAAACAGCTGGAAACGGGGAGATAAGCATTTTTTGGAAGCATTGATTAAGATTTCTGACTTTTTCATCACATGTCAGCCCAAGTGTCAGGAAAGCGCTGGAAACAGGGAGATATGCCTTTTTTGGAAGAAATGGTTAAATTCTTGAATTTTTCATCACACATCATCCCAAATTTCACTAAACGGCTGGAAACGGGGAGATAAGCCTTTTTTGGAAGCATTGATTAAGATTTCTGACTTTTTCATCACATGTCAGCCCAAGTGTCAGAAAAGCGCTGGAAACAGGGAGATATGCCTTTTTTGGAAGAAATGGTTAAATTCTTGAATTTTTCATCACACATCATCCCAAATGTCACTAAACAGCTGGAAACGGGGAGATAAGCCTTTTTTGGAAGCATTGATTAAGATTTCTGACTTTTTCATCACATGTCAGCCCAAGTGTCAGAAAAGCGCTGGAAACAGGGAGATATGCCTTTTTTGGAAGAAATGGTTAAATTCTTGAATTTTTCATCACACATCATCCCAAATGTCACTAAACAGCTGGAAACGGGGAGATAAGCCTTTTTTGGAAGCAATGGTTAACATTTTGACTTTTTCATCACATATCAGCCCAAGTGTCAGAAAAGCGCTGGAAACAGGGAGATATGCCTTTTTTGGAAGAAATGGTTAAATTCTTGAATTTTTCATCACACATCATCCCAAATGTCACTAAACAGCTGGAAACGGGGAGATAAGCCTTTTTTGGAAGCATTGATTAAGATTTCTGACTTTTTCATCACATGTCAGCCCAAGTGTCAGAAAAGCGCTGGAAATAGGGAGATATGCCTTTTTTGGAAGAAATGGTTAAATTCTTGAATTTTTCATCACACATCATCCCAAATGTCTCTAAACAGCTGGAAACGGGGAGATAAGCCTTTTTTGGAAGCAATGGTTAACATTTTGACTTTTTCATCACATATCAGCCCAAGTGTCAGAAAAGCGCTGGAAACAGGGAGATATGCCTTTTTTGGAAGAAATGGTTAAATTCTTGAATTTTTCATCACACATAATCCCAAATGTCACTAAACAGCTGGAAACGGGGAGATAAGCCTTTTTTGGAAGCATTGATTAAGATTTCTGACTTTTTCATCACATGTCAGCCCAAGTGTCAGAAAAGCGCTGGAAACAGGGAGATATGCCTTTTTTGGAAGAAATGGTTAAATTCTTGAATTTTTCATCACACATCATCCCAAGTGTCACTAAACAGCTGGAAACGGGGAGATAAGCCTTTTTTGGAAGCATTGATTAAGATTTCTGACTTTTTCATCACATGTCAGCCCAAGTGTCAGAAAAGCGCTGGAAACAGGGAGATATGCCTTTTTTGGAAGAAATGGTTAAATTCTTGAATTTTTCATCACACATCATCCCAAATGTCACTAAACAGCTGGAAACGGGGAGATAAGCCTTTTTTGGAAGCATTGATTAAGATTTCTGACTTTTTCATCACATGTCAGCCCAAGTGTCAGAAAAGCGCTGGAAACAGGGAGATATGCCTTTTTTGGAAGAAATGGTTAAATTCTTGAATTTTTCATCACACATCATCCCAAATGTCACTAAACAGCTGGAAATGGGGAGATAAGCCTTTTTTGGAAGCAATGGTTAACATTTTGACTTTTTCATCACATATCAGCCCAAGTGTCAGAAAAGCGCTGGAAACAGGGAGATATGCCTTTTTTGGAAGAAATGGTTAAATTCTTGAATTTTTCATCACACATCATCCCAAATGTCACTAAACAGCTGGAAACGGGGAGATAAGCCTTTTTTTGGAAGCATTGATTAAGATTTCTGACTTTTTCATCACATGTCAGCCCAAGTGTCAGAAAAGCGCTGGAAACAGGGAGATATGCCTTTTTTGGAAGAAATGGTTAAATTCTTGAATTTTTCATCACACATCATCCCAAATGTCACTAAACAGCTGGAAACGGGGAGATCAGCCTTTTTTGGAAGCAATGGTTAACATTTTGACTTTTTCATCGAATATCAGCCCAAGTGTCAGAAAAGCGCTGGAAACAGGGAGATATGCCTTTTTTGGAAGAAATGGTTAAATTCTTCAATTTTTCATCACACATCATCCCAAATGTCACTAAACAGCTGGAAACGGGGAGATAAGCCTTTTGTGGAAGCATTGATTAAGATTTCTGACTTTTTCATCACATGTCAGCCCAAGTGTCAGAAAAGCGCTGGAAACAGGGAGATATGCCTTTTTTGGAAGAAATGGTTAAATTCTTGAATTTTTCATCACACATCATCCCAAATGTCACTAAACAGCTGGAAACGGGGAGATAAGCCTTTTTTGGAAGCAATGGTTAACATTTTGACTTTTTCATCACATATCAGCCCAAGTGTCAGAAAAGCGCTGGAAACAGGGAGATATGCCTTTTTTGGAAGAAATGGTTAAATTCTTGAATTTTTCATCACACATCATCCCAAATGTCACTAAACAGCTGGAAACGGGGAGATAAGCCTTTTTTTGGAAGCATTGATTAAGATTTCTGACTTTTTCATCACATGTCAGCCCAAGTGTCAGAAAAGCGCTGGAAACAGGGAGATATGCCTTTTTTGGAAGAAATGGTTAAATTCTTGAATTTTTCATCACACATCATCCCAAATGTCACTAAACAGCTGGAAACGGGGAGATAAGCCTTTTTTGGAAGCAATGGTTAACATTTTGACTTTTTCATCACATATCAGCCCAAGTGTCAGAAAAGCGCTGGAAACAGGGAGATATGCCTTTTTTGGAAGAAATGGTTAAATTCTTGAATTTTTCATCACACATCATCCCAAATGTCACTAAACAGCTGGAAACGGGGAGATAAGCCTTTTTTTGGAAGCATTGATTAAGATTTCTGACTTTTTCATCACATGTCAGCCCAAGTGTCAGAAAAGCGCTGGAAACAGGGAGATATGCCTTTTTTGGAAGAAATGGTTAAATTCTTGAATTTTTCATCACACATCATCTCAAATGTCACTAAACAGCTGGAAACGGGAAGATAAGCCTTTTTTGGAAGCAATGGTTAACATTTTGACTTTTTCATCACATGTCAGCCCAAGTGTCAGAAAAGCGCTGGAAACAGGGAGATATGCCTTTTTTGGAAGAAATGGTTAAATTCTTGAATTTTTCATCACACATCATCCCAAATGTCACTAAACAGCTGGAAATGGGGACATAAGCCTTTTTTGGAAGCAATGGTTAACATTTTGACTTTTTCATCACATATCAGCCCAAGTGTCAGAAAAGCGCTGGAAACAGGGAGATATGCCTTTTTTGGAAGAAATGGTTAAATTCTTGAATTTTTCATCACACATCATCCCAAATGTCACTAAACAGCTGGAAACGGGGAGATAAGCCTTTTTTGGAAGCAATGGTTAACATTTTGACTTTTTCATCACATGTCAGCCCAAGTGTCAGAAAAGCGCTGGAAACAGGGAGATATGCCTTTTTTGGAAGAAATGGTTAAATTCTTGAATTTTTCATCACACATCATCCCAAATGTCACTAAACAGCTGGAAACGGGGAGATAAGCCTTTTTTTGGAAGCATTGATTAAGATTTCTGACTTTTTCATCACATGTCAGCCCAAGTGTCAGAAAAGCGCTGGAAACAGGGAGATATGCCTTTTTTGGAAGAAATGGTTAAATTCTTGAATTTTTCATCACACATCATCCCAAATGTCACTAAACAGCTGGAAACGGGGAGATAAGCCTTTTTTGGAAGCAATGGTTAACATTTTGACTTTTTCATCACATATCAGCCCAAGTGTCAGAAAAGCGCTGGAAACAGGGAGATATGCCTTTTTTGGAAGAAATGGTTAAATTCTTGAATTTTTCATCACACATCATCCCAAATGTCACTAAACAGCTGGAAACGGGGAGATAAGCCTTTTTTGGAAGCAATGGTTAACATTTTGACTTTTTCATCACATATCAGCCCAAGTGTCAGAAAAGCGCTGGAAACAGGGAGATATGCCTTTTTTGGAAGAAATGGTTAAATTCTTGAATTTTTCATCACACATCATCCCAAATGTCACTAAACAGCTGGAAACGGGGAGATAAGCCTTTTTTGGAAGCATTGATTAAGATTTCTGACTTTTTCATCACATGTCAGCCCAAGTGTCAGAAAAGCGCTGGAAACAGGGAGATATGCCTTTTTTGGAAGAAATGGTTAAATTCTTGAATTTTTCATCACACATCATCCCAAATGTCACTAAACAGCTGGAAACGGGGAGATAAGCCTTTTTTGGAAGCATTGATTAAGATTTCTGACTTTTTCATCACATGTCAGCCCAAGTGTCAGAAAAGCGCTGGAAACAGGGAGATATGCCTTTTTTGGAAGAAATGGTTAAATTCTTGAATTTTTCATCACACATCATCCCAAATGTCACTAAACAGCTGGAAACGGGGAGATAAGCCTTTTTTGGAAGCATTGATTAAGATTTCTGACTTTTTCATCACATGTCAGCCCAAGTGTCAGAAAAGCGCTGGAAACAGGGAGATATGCCTTTTTTGGAAGAAATGGTTAAATTCTTGAATTTTTCATCACACATCATCCCAAATGTCACTAAACAGCTGGAAACGGGGAGATAAGCCTTTTTTGGAAGCAATGGTTAACATTTTGACTTTTTCATCACATATCAGCCCAAGTGTCAGAAAAGCGCTGGAAACAGGGAGATATGCCTTTTTTGGAAGAAATGGTTAAATTCTTGAATTTTTCATCACACATAATCCCAAATGTCACTAAACAGCTGGAAACGGGGAGATAAGCCTTTTTTGGAAGCATTGATTAAGATTTCTGACTTTTTCATCACATGTCAGCCCAAGTGTCAGAAAAGCGCTGGAAACAGGGAGATATGCCTTTTTTGGAAGAAATGGTTAAATTCTTGAATTTTTCATCACACATCATCCCAAATGTCACTAAACAGCTGGAAACGGGGAGATAAGCCTTTTTTGGAAGCATTGATTAAGATTTCTGACTTTTTCATCACATGTCAGCCCAAGTGTCAGAAAAGCGCTGGAAACAGGGAGATATGCCTTTTTTGGAAGAAATGGTTAAATTCTTGAATTTTTCATCACACATCATCCCAAATGTCACTAAACAGCTGGAAACGGGGAGATAAGCCTTTTTTGGAAGCATTGATTAAGATTTCTGACTTTTTCATCACATGTCAGCCCAAGTGTCAGAAAAGCGCTGGAAACAGGGAGATATGCCTTTTTTGGAAGAAATGGTTAAATTCTTGAATTTTTCATCACACATCATCCCAAATGTCACTAAACAGCTGGAAACGGGGAGATAAGCATTTTTTGGAAGCATTGATTAAGATTTCTGACTTTTTCATCACATGTCAGCCCAAGTGTCAGGAAAGCGCTGGAAACAGGGAGATATGCCTTTTTTGGAAGAAATGGTTAAATTCTTGAATTTTTCATCACACATCATCCCAAATTTCACTAAACGGCTGGAAACGGGGAGATAAGCCTTTTTTGGAAGCATTGATTAAGATTTCTGACTTTTTCATCACATGTCAGCCCAAGTGTCAGAAAAGCGCTGGAAACAGGGAGATATGCCTTTTTTGGAAGAAATGGTTAAATTCTTGAATTTTTCATCACACATCATCCCAAATGTCACTAAACAGCTGGAAACGGGGAGATAAGCCTTTTTTGGAAGCATTGATTAAGATTTCTGACTTTTTCATCACATGTCAGCCCAAGTGTCAGAAAAGCGCTGGAAACAGGGAGATATGCCTTTTTTGGAAGAAATGGTTAAATTCTTGAATTTTTCATCACACATCATCCCAAATGTCACTAAACAGCTGGAAACGGGGAGATAAGCCTTTTTTGGAAGCAATGGTTAACATTTTGACTTTTTCATCACATATCAGCCCAAGTGTCAGAAAAGCGCTGGAAACAGGGAGATATGCCTTTTTTGGAAGAAATGGTTAAATTCTTGAATTTTTCATCACACATCATCCCAAATGTCACTAAACAGCTGGAAACGGGGAGATAAGCCTTTTTTGGAAGCATTGATTAAGATTTCTGACTTTTTCATCACATGTCAGCCCAAGTGTCAGAAAAGCGCTGGAAACAGGGAGATATGCCTTTTTTGGAAGAAATGGTTAAATTCTTGAATTTTTCATCACACATCATCCCAAATGTCACTAAACAGCTTGAAACGGGGAGATAATCCTTTTTTGGAAGCAATGGTTAACATTTTGACTTTTTCATCACACATCAGCCCAAGTGTCAGAAAAGCGCTGGAAACAGGGAGATATGCCTTTTTTGGAAGAAATGGTTAAATTCTTGAATTTTTCATCACACATCATCCCAAATGTCACTAAACAGCTGGAAACGGGGAGATAAGCCTTTTTTGGAAGCATTGATTAAGATTTCTGACTTTTTCATCACATGTCAGCCCAAGTGTCAGAAAAGCGCTGGAAACAGGGAGATATGCCTTTTTTGGAAGAAATGGTTAAATTCTTGAATTTTTCATCACACATCATCCCAAATTTCACTAAACGGCTGGAAACGGGGAGATAAGCCTTTTTTGGAAGCATTGATTAAGATTTCTGACTTTTTCATCACATGTCAGCCCAAGTGTCAGAAAAGCGCTGGAAACAGGGAGATATGCCTTTTTTGGAAGAAATGGTTAAATTCTTGAATTTTTCATCACACATCATCCCAAATGTCACTAAACAGCTGGAAACGGGGAGATAAGCCTTTTTTGGAAGCATTGATTAAGATTTCTGACTTTTTCATCACATGTCAGCCCAAGTGTCAGAAAAGCGCTGGAAACAGGGAGATATGCCTTTTTTGGAAGAAATGGTTAAATTCTTGAATTTTTCATCACACATCATCCCAAATGTCACTAAACAGCTGGAAACGGGGAGATAAGCCTTTTTTGGAAGCAATGGTTAACATTTTGACTTTTTCATCACATATCAGCCCAAGTGTCAGAAAAGCGCTGGAAACAGGGAGATATGCCTTTTTTGGAAGAAATGGTTAAATTCTTGAATTTTTCTTCACACATAATCCCAAATGTCACTAAACAGTTGGAAACGGGGAGATAAGCCTTTTTTGGAAGCATTGATTAAGATTTCTGACTTTTTCATCACATGTCAGCCCAAGTGTCAGAAAAGCGCTGGAAACAGGGAGATATGCCTTTTTTGGAAGAAATGGTTAAATTCTTGAATTTTTCATCACACATCATCCCAAATGTCACTAAACAGCTGGAAACGGGGAGATAAGCCTTTTTTGGAAGCATTGATTAAGATTTCTGACTTTTTCATCACATATCAGCCCAAGTGTCAGAAAAGCGCTGGAAACAGGGAGATATGCCGTTTTTGGAAGAAATGGTTAAATTCTTGAATTTTTCATCACACATCATCCCAAATGTCACTAAACAGCTGGAAACGGGGAGATAAGCCTTTTTTGGAAGCATTGATTAAGATTTCTGACTTTTTCATCACATGTCAGCCCAAGTGTCAGAAAAGCGCTGGAAACAGGGAGATATGCCTTTTTTGGAAAAAAATGGTTAAATTCTTGAATTTTTCATCACACATCATCCCAAATGTCACTAAACAGCTGGAAACGGGGAGATAAGCCTTTTTTGGAAGCATTGATTAAGATTTCTGACTTTTTCACCACATGTCAGCCCAAGTGTCAGAAAAGCGCTGGAAACAGGGAGATATGCCTTTTTTGGAAGAAATGGTTAAATTCTTGAATTTTTCATCACACATCATCCCAAATGTCACTAAACAGCTGGAAACGGGGAGATAAGCCTTTTTTGGAAGCAATGGTTAACATTTGGACTTTTTCATCACATGTCAGCCCAAGTGTCAGAAAAGCGCTGGAAACAGGGAGATATGCCTTTTTTGGAAGAAATGGTTAAATTCTTGAATTTTTCATCACACATCATCCCAAATGTCACTAAACAGCTGGAAACGGGGAGATAAGCCTTTTTTGGAAGCATTGATTAAGATTTCTGACTTTTTCATCACATGTCAGCCCAAGTGTCAGAAAAGCGCTGGAAACAGGGAGATATGCCTTTTTTGGAAGAAATGGTTAAATTCTTGAATTTTTCATCACACATCATCCCAAATGTCACTAAACAGCTGGAAACGGGGAGATAAGCCTTTTTTGGAAGCAATGGTTAACATTTGGACTTTTTCATCACATGTCAGCCCAAGTGTCAGAAAAGCGCTGGAAACAGGGAGATATGCCTTTTTTGGAAGAAATGGTTAAATTCTTGAATTTTTCATCACACATCATCCCAAATGTCACTAAACAGCTGGAAACGGGGAGATAAGCCTTTTTGGAAGCAATGGTTAACATTTTGACTTTTTCATCACATATCAGCCCAAGTGTCAGAAAAGCGCTGGAAACAGGGAGATATGCCTTTTTTGGAAGAAATGGTTAAATTCTTGAATTTTTCATCACACATCATCCCAAATGTCACTAAACAGCTGGAAACGGGGAGATAAGCCTTTTTTTGGAAGCATTGATTAAGATTTCTGACTTTTTCATCACATGTCAGCCCAAGTGTCAGAAAAGCGCTTGAAACAGGGAGATATGCCTTTTTTGGAAGACATGGTTAAATTCTTGAATTTTTCATCACACATCATCCCAAATGTCACTAAACAGCTGGAAACGGGGAGATAAGCCTTTTTTGGAAGCATTGATTAAGATTTCTGACTTTTTCATCACATGTCAGCCCAAGTGTCAGAAAAGCGCTGGAAACAGGGAGATATGCCTTTTTTGGAAGAAATGGTTAAATTCTTGAATTTTTCATCACACATCATCCCAAATGTCACTAAACAGCTGGAAACGGGGAGATAAGCCTTTTTGGAAGCATTGATTAAGATTTCTGACTTTTTCATCACATGTCAGCCCAAGTGTCAGAAAAGCGCTGGAACAGGGAGATATGCCTTTTTTGGAAGAAATGGTTAAATTCTTGAATTTTTCATCACACATCATCCCAAATGTCACTAAATAGCTGGAAACGGGGAGATAAGCCTTTTTTGGAAGCAATGGTTAACATTTTTACTTTTTCATCACATATCAGCCCAAGTGTCAGAAAAGCGCTGGAAACAGGGAGATATGCCTTTTTTGGAAAAAAATGGTTAAATTCTTGAATTTTTCATCACACATCATCCCAAATGTCACTAAACAGCTGGAAACGGGGAGATAGGCCTTTTTTGGAAGCATTGATTAAGATTTCTGACTTTTTCATCACATGTCAGCCCAAGTGTCAGAAAAGCGCTGGAAACAGGGAGATATGCCTTTTTTGGAAGAAATGGTTAAATTCTTGAATTTTTCATCACACATCATCCCAAATGTCACTAAACAGCTGGAAACGGGGAGATAAGCCTTTTTTGGAAGCAATGGTTAACATTTTGACTTTTTCATCACATGTCAGCCCAAGTGTCAGAAAAGCGCTGGAAACAGGGAGATATGCCTTTTTTGGAAGAAATGGTTAAATTCTTGAATTTTTCATCACACATCATCCCAAATGTCACTAAACAGCTGGAAACGGGGAGATAAGCCTTTTTTGGAAGCAATGGTTAACATTTTGACTTTTTCATCACATATTCAGCCCAAGTGTCAGAAAAGCGCTGGAAACAGGGAGATATGCCTTTTTTGGAAGAAATGGTTAAATTCTTGAATTTTTCATCACACATCATCCCAAATGTCACTAAACAGCTGGAAACGGGGAGATAAGCCTTTTTTGGAAGCATTGATTAAGATTTCTGACTTTTTCATCACATGTCAGCCCAAGTGTCAGAAAAGCGCTGGAAACAGGGAGATATGCCTTTTTTGGAAGAAATGGTTAAATTCTTGAATTTTTCATCACACATCATCCCAAATGTCACTAAACAGCTGGAAACGGGGAGATAAGCCTTTTTTGGAAGCATTGATTAAGATTTCTGACTTTTTCATCACATGTCAGCCCAAGTGTCAGAAAAGCGCTGGAAACAGGGAGATATGCCTTTTGTGGAAGAAATGTTAAATTCTTGAATTTTTCATCACACATCATCCCAAATGTCACTAAACAGCTGGAAACGGGGAGATAAGCCTTTTTTGGAAGCATTGATTAAGATTTCTGACTTTTTCATCACATGTCAGCCCAAGTGTCAGAAAAGCGCTGGAAACAGGGAGATATGCCTTTTTTGGAAGAAATGGTTAAATTCTTGAATTTTTCATCACACATCATCCCAAATGTCACTAAACAGCTGGAAACGGGGAGATAAGCCTTTTTTGGAAGCAATGGTTAACATTTTGACTTTTTCATCACACATCAGCCCAAGTGTCAGAAAAGCGCTGGAAACAGGGAGATATGCCTTTTTTGGAAGAAATGGTTAAATTCTTGAATTTTTCATCACACATCATCCCAAATGTCACTAAACAGCTGGAAACGGGGAGATAAGCCTTTTTTGGAAGCATTGATTAAGATTTCTGACTTTTTTCATCACATGTCAGCCCAAGTGTCAGAAAAGCGCTGGAAACAGGGAGATATGCCTTTTGTGGAAGAAATGGTTAAATTCTTGAATTTTTCATCACACATCATCCCAAATGTCACTAAACAGCTGGAAACGGGGAGATAAGCCTTTTTTGGAAGCAATGGTTAACATTTTGACTTTTTCATCACATATCAGCCCAAGTGTCAGAAAAGCGCTGGAAACAGGGAGATAGGCCTTTTTTGGAAGAAATGGTTAAATTCTTGAATTTTTCATCACACATCATCCCAAATGTCACTAAACAGCTGGAAACGGGGAGATAAGCCTTTTTTGGAAGCATTGATTAAGATTTCTGACTTTTTCATCACATGTCAGCCCAAGTGTCAGAAAAGCGCTGGAAACAGGGAGATATGCCTTTTTTGGAAGAAATGGTTAAATTCTTGAATTTTTCATCACACATCATCCCAAATGTCACTAAACAGCTGGAAACGGGGAGATAAGCCTTTTTTGGAAGCAATGGTTAACATTTTGACTTTTTCATCACATGTCAGCCCAAGTGTCAGAAAAGCGCTGGAAACAGGGAGATAAGCCTTTTTTGGAAGAAATGGTTAAATTCTTGTTTTTTTCATCACACATCATCCCAAATGTCAATAAACAGCTGGAAACGGGGAGATAAGCCTTTTTTGGAAGCAATGGAAAACATTATGGCTTTTTCATCACATATCAGCTCCAGTGTCAGAAAAGCGCTGGAAACAGGGAGATATGCCTTTTTTTGGAAGAAATGGTTAAATTCTTGAATTTTTCATCACACATCATCCCAAATGTCACTAAACAGCTGGAAACGGGGAGATAAGCCATTTTTGGAAGCAATGGTTAACATTTTGACTTTTTCATCACATTTCAGCTCCAGTGTCAGAAAAGCGCTGGAAACAGGGAGATAAGCCTTTTTTGGAAGAAATGGTTAAATTCTTGTTTTTTTCATCACACATCATCCCAAATGTCAATAAACAGCTGGAAACGGGGCGATAAGCCTTTTTGGAAGCAATGGTTAACATTTTGACTTTTTCATCAAATATCAGCCCAAGTGTCAGAAAAGCGCTGGAAACAGGGAGATATGCCTTTTTGGAAGAAATGGTTAAATTCTTGAATTTTTCATCACACATCATCCCAAATGTCACTAAACAGCTGGAAACGGGGAGATAAGCCTTTTTTGGAAGCATTGATTAAGATTTCTGACTTTTTCATCACATGTCAGCCCAAGTGTCAGAAAAGCGCTGGAAACAGGGAGATAAGCCTTTTTTGGAAGCAATGGTTAACATTTTGACTTTTTCATCACATATCAGCCCAAGTGTCAGAAAAGTGCTGGAAACAGGGAGATATGCCTTTTTTGGAAGAAATGGTTAAATTCTTGAATTTTTCATCACACATCATCCCAAATGTCACTAAACGGCTGGAAACGGAGAGATTAGCCTTTTTTGGAAGCATTGATAAAGATTTCTGACTTTTTCATCACATATCAGCCCAAGTGTCAGAAAAGCGCTGGAAACAGGGAGATAAGCTTTTTTTGGAAGAAATGGTTAAATTCTTGAATTTTTCATCACACATCATCCCAAATGTCACTAAACGGCTGGAAACTGGGGAGATAAGCCTTTTTTGGAAGCATTGGTTAAGATTTCTGACTTTTTCATCACATGTCAGCCAAGTGTCAGAAAAGCGCTGGAAACAGGGAGATATGCCTTTTTTTGGAAGAAATGGTTAAATTCTTGAATTTTTCATCACACATCATCCCAAATGTCACTAAACAGCTGGAAACGGGGAGATAAGCCTTTTTGGAAGCAATGGTTAACATTTTGACTTTTTCATCACATATCAGCCCAAGTGTCAGAAAAGCGCTGGAAACAGGGAGATATGCCTTTTTTGGAAGAAATGGTTAAATTCTTGAATTTTTCATCACACATAATCCCAAATGTCACTAAACAGCTGGAAACGGGGAGATAAGCCTTTTTTGGAAGCATTGATTAAGATTTCTGACTTTTTCATCACATGTCAGCCCAAGTGTCAGAAAAGCGCTGGAAACAGGGAGATATGCCTTTTTTGGAAGAAATGGTTAAATTCTTGAATTTTTCATCACACATCATCCAAATGTCACTAAACAGCTGGAAACGGGGAGATAAGCCTTTTTTGGAAGCATTGATTAAGATTTCTGACTTTTTCATCACATGTCAGCCCAAGTGTCAGAAAAGCGCTGGAAACAGGGAGATATGCCTTTTTTGGAAGAAATGGTTAAATTCTTGAATTTTTCATCACACATCATCCCAAATGTCACTAAACAGCTGGAAACGGGGAGATAAGCCTTTTTTGGAAGCAATGGTTAACATTTTGACTTTTTCATCACATATCAGCCCAAGTGTCAGAAAAGCGCTGGAAACAGGGAGATATGCCTTTTTTGGAAGAAATGGTTAAATTCTTGAATTTTTCATCACACATCATCCCAAATGTCACTAAACAGCTGGAAACGGGGAGATAAGCCTTTTTTGAAGCATTGATTAAGATTTCTGACTTTTTCATCACATGTCAGCCCAAGTGTCAGAAAAGCGCTGGAAACAGGGAGATATGCCTTTTTTGGAAGAAATGGTTAAATTCTTGAATTTTTCATCACACATCATCCCAAATGTCACTAAACAGCTGGAAACGGGGAGATAAGCCTTTTTTGGAAGCATTGATTAAGATTTCTGACTTTTTCATCACATGTCAGCCCAAGTGTCAGAAAAGCGCTGGAAACAGGGAGATATGCCTTTTGTGGAAGAAATGGTTAAATTCTTGAATTTTTCATCACACATCATCCCAAATGTCACTAAACAGCTGGAAACGGGGAGATAAGCCTTTTTTGGAAGCATTGATTAAGATTTCTGACTTTTTCATCACATGTCAGCCCAAGTGTCAGAAAAGCGCTGGAAACAGGGGAGATATGCCTTTTTTGGAAGAAATGGTTAAATTCTTGAATTTTTCATCACACATCATCCCAAATGTCACTAAACAGCTGGAAACGGGGAGATAAGCCTTTTTTGGAAGCAATGGTTAACATTTTTGACTTTTTCATCACACATCAGCCCAAGTGTCAGAAAAGCGCTGGAAACAGGGAGATATGCCTTTTTTGGAAGAAATGGTTAAATTCTTGAATTTTTCATCACACATCATCCCAAATGTCACTAAACAGCTGGAAACGGGGAGATAAGCCTTTTTTGGAAGCATTGGTTAAGATTTCTGACTTTTTCATCACATGTCAGCCCAAGTGTCAGAAAAGCGCTGGAAACAGGGAGATATGCCTTTTTTGGAAGAAATGGTTAAATTCTTGAATTTTTCATCACACATCATCCCAAATGTCACTAAACAGCTGGAAACGGGGAGATAAGCCTTTTTTGGAAGCATGGTTAACATTTTGACTTTTTCATCACATATCAGCCCAAGTGTCAGAAAAGCGCTGGAAACAGGGAGATATGCCTTTTTTGGAAGAAATGGTTAAATTCTTGAATTTTTCATCACACATCATCCCAAATGTCACTAAACAGCTGGAAACGGGGAGATAAGCCTTTTTTGGAAGCATTGATTAAGATTTCTGACTTTTCATCACATGTCAGCCCAAGTGTCAGAAAAGCGCTGGAAACAGGGAGATATGCCTTTTTTGGAAGAAATGGTTAAATTCTTGAATTTTTCATCACACATCATCCCAAATGTCACTAAACAGCTGGAAACGGGGAGATAAGCCTTTTTTGGAAGCATTGATTAAGATTTCTGACTTTTTCATCACATGTCAGCCCAAGTGTCAGAAAAGCGCTGGAAACAGGGAGATATGCCTTTTTTGGAAGAAAATGGTTAAATTCTTGAATTTTTCATCACACATCATCCCAAATGTCACTAAACAGCTGGAAACGGGGAGATAAGCCTTTTTTGGAAGCATTGATTAAGATTTCTGACTTTTTCATCACATGTCAAGCCCAAGTGTCAGAAAAGCGCTGGAAACAGGGAGATATGCCTTTTTTGGAAGAAATGGTTAAATTCTTGAATTTTTCATCACACATCATCCCAAATGTCACTAAACAGCTGGAAACGGGGAGATAAGCCTTTTTTGGAAGCAATTGGTTAACATTTTGACTTTTTCATCACACATCAGCCCAAGTGTCAGAAAAGCGCTGGAAACAGGGAGATATGCCTTTTTTGGAAGAAATGGTTAAATTCTTGAATTTTTCATCACACATCATCCCAAATGTCACTAAACAGCTGGAAACGGGGAGATAAGCCTTTTTTGGAAGCATTGGTTAAGATTTCTGACTTTTTCATCACATGTCAGCCCAAGTGTCAGAAAAGCGCTGGAAACAGGGAGATATGCCTTTTTTGGAAGAAATGGTTAAATTCTTGAATTTTTCAACACACATCATCCCAAATGTCACTAAACAGACTGGAAAACGGGGAGATAAGCCTTTTTTGGAAGGCAATGGATTAACATTTTGACTTTCACATATCAGCCCAAGTGTCAGAAAAGCGCTGGAAACAGGGAGATATGCCTTTTTTGGAAGAAATGGTTAAATTCTTGAATTTTTCATCACACATAATCCCAAATGTCACTAAACAGCTGGAAACGGGGAGATAAGCCTTTTTTGGAAGCATTGATTAAGATTTCTGACTTTTTCATCACATGTCAGCCCAAGTGTCAGAAAAGCGCTGGAAACAGGGAGATATGCCTTTTTTGGAAGAAATGGTTAAATTCTTGAATTTTTCATCACACATCATCCCAAATGTCACTAAACAGCTGGAAACGGGGAGATAAGCCTTTTTTGGAAGCAATGGTTAACATTTTGACTTTTTCATCACATATCAGCCCAAGTGTCAGAAAAGCGCTGGAAACAGGGAGATATGCCTTTTTTGGAAGAAATGGTTAAATTCTTGAATTTTTCATCACACATCATCCCAAATGTCACTAAACAGCTGGAAACGGGGAGATAAGCCTTTTTTGGAAGCATTGATTAAGATTTCTGACTTTTTCATCACATGTCAGCCCAAGTGTCAGAAAAGCGCTGGAAACAGGGAGATATGCCTTTTGTGGAAGAAATGGTTAAATTCTTGAATTTTTCATCACACATCATCCCAAATGTCACTAAACAGCTGGAAACGGGGAGATAAGCCTTTTTTGGAAGCAATGGTTAACATTTTGACTTTTTCATCACATATCAGCCCAAGTGTCAGAAAAGCGCTGGAAACAGGGAGATAGGCCTTTTTTGGAAGAAATGGTTAAATTCTTGAATTTTTCATCACACATCATCCCAAATGTCACTAAACAGCTGGAAACGGGGAGATAAGCCTTTTTTGGAAGCATTGATTAAGATTTCTGACTTTTTCATCACATGTCAGCCCAAGTGTCAGAAAAGCGCTGGAAACAGGGAGATATGCCTTTTTTGGAAGAAATGGTTAAATTCTTGAATTTTTCATCACACATCATCCCAAATGTCACTAAACAGCTGGAAACGGGGAGATAAGCCTTTTTTGGAAGCAATGGTTAACATTTTGACTTTTTCATCACATGTCAGCCCAAGTGTCAGAAAAGCGCTGGAAACAGGGAGATAAGCCTTTTTTGGAAGAAATGGTTAAATTCTTGTTTTTTTCATCACACATCATCCCAAATGTCAATAAACAGCTGGAAACGGGGAGATAAGCCTTTTTGGAAGCAATGGTTAACATTTTGACTTTTTCATCACATATCAGCCAAGTGTCAGAAAAGCGCTGGAAACAGGGAGATAAGCCTTTTTTGGAAGAAATGGTTAAATTCTTGAATTTTTCATCACACATCATCCCAAATGTCAATAAACAGCTGGAAACGGGGAGATAAGCCTTTTTTGGAAGCAATGGAAAACATTATGGCTTTTTCATCACATATCAGCTCCAGTGTCAGAAAAGCGCTGGAAACAGGGAGATATGCCTTTTTTTGGAAGAAATGGTTAAATTCTTGAATTTTTCATCACACATCATCCCAAATGTCACTAAACAGCTGGAAACGGGGAGATAAGCCATTTTTGGAAGCAATGGTTAACATTTTGACTTTTTCATCACATTTCAGCTCCAGTGTCAGAAAAGCGCTGGAAACAGGGAGATAAGCCTTTTTTGGAAGAAATGGTTAAATTCTTGTTTTTTTCATCACACATCATCCCAAATGTCAATAAACAGCTGGAAACGGGGCGATAAGCCTTTTTTGGAAGCAATGGTTAACATTTTGACTTTTTCATCAAATATCAGCCCAAGTGTCAGAAAAGCGCTGGAAACAGGGAGATATGCCTTTTTTGGAAGAAATGGTTAAATTCTTGAATTTTTCATCACACATCATCCCAAATGTCACTAAACAGCTGGAAACGGGGAGATAAGCCTTTTTTGGAAGCATTGATTAAGATTTCTGACTTTTTCATCACATGTCAGCCCAAGTGTCAGAAAAGCGCTGGAAACAGGGAGATAAGCCTTTTTTGGAAGCAATGGTTAACATTTTGACTTTTTCATCACATATCAGCCCAAGTGTCAGAAAAGTGCTGGAAACAGGGAGATATGCCTTTTTTGGAAGAAATGGTTAAATTCTTGAATTTTTCATCACACATCATCCCAAATGTCACTAAACGGCTGGAAACGGAGAGATTAGCCTTTTTTGGAAGCATTGATAAAGATTTCTGACTTTTTCATCACATATCAGCCCAAGTGTCAGAAAAGCGCTGGAAACAGGGAGATAAGCTTTTTTGGAAGAAATGGTTAAATTCTTGAATTTTTCATCACACATCATCCCAAATGTCACTAAACGGCTGGAAACGGGGAGATAAGCCTTTTTTGGAAGCATTGGTTAAGATTTCTGACTTTTTCATCACATGTCAGCCCAAGTGTCAGAAAAGCGCTGGAAACAGGGAGATATGCCTTTTTTTGGAAGAAATGGTTAAATTCTTGAATTTTTCATCACACATCATCCCAAATGTCACTAAACAGCTGGAAACGGGGAGATAAGCCTTTTTTGGAAGCAATGGTTAACATTTTGACTTTTTCATCACATATCAGCCCAAGTGTCAGAAAAGCGCTGGAAACAGGGAGATATGCCTTTTTTGGAAGAAATGGTTAAATTCTTGAATTTTTCATCACACATAATCCCAAATGTCACTAAACAGCTGGAAACGGGGAGATAAGCCTTTTTTGGAAGCATTGATTAAGATTTCTGACTTTTTCATCACATGTCAGCCCAAGTGTCAGAAAAGCGCTGGAAACAGGGAGATATGCCTTTTTTGGAAGAAATGGTTAAATTCTTGAATTTTTCATCACACATCATCCCAAATGTCACTAAACAGCTGGAAACGGGGAGATAAGCCTTTTTTGGAAGCATTGATTAAGATTTCTGACTTTTTCATCACATGTCAGCCCAAGTGTCAGAAAAGCGCTGGAAACAGGGAGATATGCCTTTTTTGGAAGAAATGGTTAAATTCTTGAATTTTTCATCACACATCATCCCAAATGTCACTAAACAGCTGGAAACGGGGAGATAAGCCTTTTTTGGAAGCAATGGTTAACATTTTGACTTTTTCATCACATATCAGCCCAAGTGTCAGAAAAGCGCTGGAAACAGGGAGATATGCCTTTTTTGGAAGAAATGGTTAAATTCTTGAATTTTTCATCACACATCATCCCAAATGTCACTAAACAGCTGGAAACGGGGAGATAAGCCTTTTTTGGAAGCATTGATTAAGATTTCTGACTTTTTCATCACATGTCAGCCCAAGTGTCAGAAAAGCGCTGGAAAACAGGGAGATATGCCTTTTTTGGAAGAAATGGTTAAATTCTTGAATTTTTCATCACACATCATCCCAAATGTCACTAAACAGCTGGAAACGGGGAGATAAGCCTTTTTTGAAGCATTGATTAAGATTTCTGACTTTTTCATCACATGTCAGCCCAAGTGTCAGAAAAGCGCTGGAAACAGGGAGATATGCCTTTTTGTGGAAGAAATGGTTAAATTCTTGAATTTTTCATCACACATCATCCCAAATGTCACTAAACAGCTGGAAACGGGGAGATAAGCCTTTTTTGGAAGCATTGATTAAGATTTCTGACTTTTTCATCACATGTCAGCCCAAGTGTCAGAAAAGCGCTGGAAACAGGGAGATATGCCTTTTTTGGAAGAAATGGTTAAATTCTTGAATTTTTCATCACACATCATCCCAAATGTCACTAAACAGCTGGAAACGGGGAGATAAGCCTTTTTTGGAAGCAATGGTTAACATTTTGACTTTTTCATCACACATCAGCCCAAGTGTCAGAAAAGCGCTGGAAACAGGGAGATATGCCTTTTTTGGAAGAAATGGTTAAATTCTTGAATTTTTCATCACACATCATCCCAAATGTCACTAAACAGCTGGAAACGGGGAGATAAGCCTTTTTTGGAAGCATTGGTTAAGATTTCTGACTTTTTCATCACATGTCAGCCCAAGTGTCAGAAAAGCGCTGGAAACAGGGAGATATGCCTTTTTTGGAAGAAATGGTTAAATTCTTGAATTTTTCATCACACATCATCCCAAATGTCACTAAACAGCTGGAAACGGGGAGATAAGCCTTTTTTGGAAGCAATGGTTAACATTTTGACTTTTTCATCACATATCAGCCCAAGTGTCAGAAAAGCGCTGGAAACAGGGAGATATGCCTTTTTTGGAAGAAATGGTTAAATTCTTGAATTTTTCATCACACATCATCCCAAATGTCACTAAACAGCTGGAAACGGGGAGATAAGCCTTTTTTGGAAGCATTGATTAAGATTTCTGACTTTTTCATCACATGTCAGCCCAAGTGTCAGAAAAGCGCTGGAAACAGGGAGATATGCCTTTTTTGGAAGAAATGGTTAAATTCTTGAATTTTTCATCACACATCATCCCAAATGTCACTAAACAGCTGGAAACGGGGAGATAAGCCTTTTTTGGAAGCATTGATTAAGATTTCTGACTTTTTCATCACATGTCAGCCCAAGTGTCAGAAAAGCGCTGGAAACAGGGAGATATGCCTTTTTTGGAAGAAATGGTTAAATTCTTGAATTTTTCATCACACATCATCCCAAATGTCACTAAACAGCTGGAAACGGGGAGATAAGCCTTTTTTGGAAGCAATGGTTAACATTTTGACTTTTTCATCACATATCAGCCCAAGTGTCAGAAAAGCGCTGGAAACAGGGAGATATGCCTTTTTTGGAAGAAATGGTTAAATTCTTGAATTTTTCATCACACATCATCCCAAATGTCACTAAACAGCTGGAAACGGGGAGATAAGCCTTTTTTGGAAGCATTGATTAAGATTTCTGACTTTTTCATCACATGTCAGCCCAAGTGTCAGAAAAGCGCTGGAAACAGGGAGATATGCCTTTTTTGGAAGAAATGGTTAAATTCTTGAATTTTTCATCACACATCATCCCAAATGTCACTAAACAGCTGGAAACGGGGAGATAAGCCTTTTTTGGAAGCATTGATTAAGATTTCTGACTTTTTCATCACATGTCAGCCCAAGTGTCAGAAAAGCGCTGGAAACAGGGAGATATGCCTTTTTTGGAAGAAATGGTTAAATTCTTGAATTTTTCATCACACATCATCCCAAATGTCACTAAACAGCTGGAAACGGGGAGATAAGCCTTTTTTGGAAGCAATGGTTAACATTTTGACTTTTTCATCACATATCAGCCCAAGTGTCAGAAAAGCGCTGGAAACAGGGAGATATGCCTTTTTTGGAAGAAATGGTTAAATTCTTGAATTTTTCATCACACATCATCCCAAATGTCACTAAACAGCTGGAAACGGGGAGATAAGCCTTTTTTGGAAGCATTGATTAAGATTTCTGACTTTTTCATCACATGTCAGCCCAAGTGTCAGAAAAGCGCTGGAAACAGGGAGATATGCCTTTTGTGGAAGAAATGGTTAAATTCTTGAATTTTTCATCACACATCATCCCAAATGTCACTAAACAGCTGGAAACGGGGAGATAAGCCTTTTTTGGAAGCAATGGTTAACATTTTGACTTTTTCATCACATATCAGCCCAAGTGTCAGAAAAGCGCTGGAAACAGGGAGATAGGCCTTTTTTGGAAGAAATGGTTAAATTCTTGAATTTTTCATCACACATCATCCCAAATGTCACTAAACAGCTGGAAACGGGGAGATAAGCCTTTTTTGGAAGCATTGATTAAGATTTCTGACTTTTTCATCACATGTCAGCCCAAGTGTCAGAAAAGCGCTGGAAACAGGGAGATATGCCTTTTTTGGAAGAAATGGTTAAATTCTTGAATTTTTCATCACACATCATCCCAAATGTCACTAAACAGCTGGAAACGGGGAGATAAGCCTTTTTTGGAAGCAATGGTTAACATTTTGACTTTTTCATCACATGTCAGCCCAAGTGTCAGAAAAGCGCTGGAAACAGGGAGATAAGCCTTTTTTGGAAGAAATGGTTAAATTCTTGTTTTTTTCATCACACATCATCCCAAATGTCAATAAACAGCTGGAAACGGGGAGATAAGCCTTTTTTGGAAGCAATGGTTAACATTTTGACTTTTTCATCACATATCAGCCAAGTGTCAGAAAAGCGCTGGAAACAGGGAGATAAGCCTTTTTTGGAAGAAATGGTTAAATTCTTGAATTTTTCATCACACATCATCCCAAATGTCAATAAACAGCTGGAAACGGGGAGATAAGCCTTTTTTGGAAGCAATGGAAAACATTATGGCTTTTTCATCACATATCAGCTCCAGTGTCAGAAAAGCGCTGGAAACAGGGAGATATGCCTTTTTTTGGAAGAAATGGTTAAATTCTTGAATTTTTCATCACACATCATCCCAAATGTCACTAAACAGCTGGAAACGGGGAGATAAGCCATTTTTGGAAGCAATGGTTAACATTTTGACTTTTTCATCACATTTCAGCTCCAGTGTCAGAAAAGCGCTGGAAACAGGGAGATAAGCCTTTTTTGGAAGAAATGGTTAAATTCTTGTTTTTTTCATCACACATCATCCCAAATGTCAATAAACAGCTGGAAACGGGGAGATAAGCCTTTTTTGGAAGCAATGGAAAACATTTTGACTTTTTCATCACATATCAGCTCCAGTGTCAGAAAAGCGCTGGAAACAGGGAGATATGCCTTTTTTTGGAAGAAATGGTTAAATTCTTGACTTTTTCATCACACATCATCCCAAATGTCAATAAACAGCTGGAAACGGGGAGATAAGCCTTTTTTGGAAGCAATGGTTAACATTTAGACTTTTTCATCAAATATCAGCCCAAGTGTCAGAAAAGCGCTGGAAACAGGGAGATATGCCTTTTTTGGAAGAAATGGTTAAATTCTTGAATTTTTCATCACACATCATCCCAAATGTCACTAAACAGCTGGAAACGGGGAGATAAGCCTTTTTTGGAAGCATTGATTAAGATTTCTGACTTTTTCATCACATGTCAGCCCAAGTGTCAGAAAAGCGCTGGAAACAGGGAGATAAGCCTTTTTTGGAAGCAATGGTTAACATTTTGACTTTTTCATCACATATCAGCCCAAGTGTCAGAAAAGCGCTGGAAACAGGGAGATATGCCTTTTTTGGAAGAAATGGTTAAATTCTTGAATTTTTCATCACACATCATCCCAAATGTCACTAAACGGCTGGAAACGGAGAGATTAGCCTTTTTTGGAAGCATTGATAAAGATTTCTGACTTTTTCATCACATATCAGCCCAAGTGTCAGAAAAGCGCTGGAAACAGGGAGATAAGCTTTTTTTGGAAGAAATGGTTAAATTCTTGAATTTTTCATCACACATCATCCCAAATGTCACTAAACGGCTGGAAACGGGGAGATAAGCCTTTTTTGGAAGCATTGGTTAAGATTTCTGACTTTTTCATCACATGTCAGCCCAAGTGTCAGAAAAGCGCTGGAAACAGGGAGATATGCCTTTTTTGGAAGAAATGGTTAAATTCTTGAATTTTTCATCACACATCATCCCAAATGTCACTAAACAGCTGGAAACGGGGAGATAAGCCTTTTTTGGAAGCAATGGTTAACATTTTGACTTTTTCATCACATATCAGCCCAAGTGTCAGAAAAGCGCTGGAAACAGGGAGATATGCCTTTTTTGGAAGAAATGGTTAAATTCTTGAATTTTTCATCACACATAATCCCAAATGTCACTAAACAGCTGGAAACGGGGAGATAAGCCTTTTTTGGAAGCATTGATTAAGATTTCTGACTTTTTCATCACATGTCAGCCCAAGTGTCAGAAAAGCGCTGGAAACAGGGAGATATGCCTTTTTTGGAAGAAATGGTTAAATTCTTGAATTTTTCATCACACATCATCCCAAATGTCACTAAACAGCTGGAAACGGGGAGATAAGCCTTTTTTGGAAGCATTGATTAAGATTTCTGACTTTTTCATCACATGTCAGCCCAAGTGTCAGAAAAGCGCTGGAAACAGGGAGATATGCCTTTTTTGGAAGAAATGGTTAAATTCTTGAATTTTTCATCACACATCATCCCAAATGTCACTAAACAGCTGGAAACGGGGAGATAAGCCTTTTTTGGAAGCAATGGTTAACATTTTGACTTTTTCATCACATATCAGCCCAAGTGTCAGAAAAGCGCTGGAAACAGGGAGATATGCCTTTTTTGGAAGAAATGGTTAAATTCTTGAATTTTTCATCACACATCATCCCAAATGTCACTAAACAGCTGGAAACGGGGAGATAAGCCTTTTTTGGAAGCATTGATTAAGATTTCTGACTTTTTCATCACATGTCAGCCCAAGTGTCAGAAAAGCGCTGGAAACAGGGAGATATGCCTTTTGTGGAAGAAATGGTTAAATTCTTGAATTTTTCATCACACATCATCCCAAATGTCACTAAACAGCTGGAAACGGGGAGATAAGCCTTTTTTGGAAGCAATGGTTAACATTTTGACTTTTTCATCACATATCAGCCCAAGTGTCAGAAAAGCGCTGG
Organism: Limanda limanda; assembly: GCF_963576545.1. Lineage (NCBI taxonomy): Eukaryota > Metazoa > Chordata > Actinopteri > Pleuronectiformes > Pleuronectidae > Limanda > Limanda limanda. Next base: position 53,140 of record NC_083647.1, read on the forward strand.
AAACAGGGAGATATGCCTTTTTTGGAAGAAATGGTTAAATTCTTGAATTTTTCATCACACATCATCCCAAATGTCACTAAACAGCTGGAAACGGGGAGATAAGCCTTTTTTGGAAGCATTGATTAAGATTTCTGACTTTTTCATCACATGTCAGCCCAAGTGTCAGAAAAGCGCTGGAAACAGGGAGATATGCCTTTTTTGGAAGAAATGGTTAAATTCTTGAATTTTTCATCACACATCATCCCAAATGTCACTAAACAGCTGGAAACGGGGAGATAAGCCTTTTTTGGAAGCAATGGTTAACATTTTGACTTTTTCATCACATGTCAGCCCAAGTGTCAGAAAAGCGCTGGAAACAGGGAGATAAGCCTTTTTTGGAAGAAATGGTTAAATTCTTGTTTTTTTCATCACACATCATCCCAAATGTCAATAAACAGCTGGAAACGGGGAGATAAGCCTTTTTTGGAAGCAATGGTTAACATTTTGACTTTTTCATCACATATCAGCCAAGTGTCAGAAAAGCGCTGGAAACAGGGAGATAAGCCTTTTTTGGAAGAAATGGTTAAATTCTTGAATTTTTCATCACACATCATCCCAAATGTCAATAAACAGCTGGAAACGGGGAGATAAGCCTTTTTTGGAAGCAATGGAAAACATTATGGCTTTTTCATCACATATCAGCTCCAGTGTCAGAAAAGCGCTGGAAACAGGGAGATATGCCTTTTTTTGGAAGAAATGGTTAAATTCTTGAATTTTTCATCACACATCATCCCAAATGTCACTAAACAGCTGGAAACGGGGAGATAAGCCATTTTTGGAAGCAATGGTTAACATTTTGACTTTTTCATCACATTTCAGCTCCAGTGTCAGAAAAGCGCTGGAAACAGGGAGATAAGCCTTTTTTGGAAGAAATGGTTAAATTCTTGTTTTTTCATCACACATCATCCCAAATGTCAATAAACAGCTGGAAACGGGGAGATAAGCCTTTTTTGGAAGCAATGGAAAACATTTTGACTTTTTCATCACATATCAGCTCCAGTGTCAGAAAAGCGCTGGAAACAGGGAGATATGCCTTTTTTGGAAGAAATGGTTAAATTCTTGAATTTTTCATCACACATCATCCCAAATGTCAATAAACAGCTGGAAACGGGGAGATAAGCCTTTTTTGGAAGCAATGGTTAACATTTAGACTTTCTCATCACATATCAGCTCCAGTGTCAGAAAAGCGCTGTAAACAGGGAGATAAGCTTTTTTGGAAGAAATTGTTAAATTCTTGAATTTTCATCACACATCATCCCAAATGTCAATAAACAGCTGGAAACGGGGCGATAAGCCTTTTTTGGAAGCAATGGTTAACATTTTGACTTTTTCATCAAATATCAGCCCAAGTGTCAGAAAAGCGCTGGAAACAGGGAGATATGCCTTTTTGGAAGAAATGGTTAAATTCTTGAATTTTTCATCACACATCATCCCAAATGTCACTAAACAGCTGGAAACGGGGAGATAAGCCTTTTTTGGAAGCATTGATTAAGATTTCTGACTTTTTCATCACATGTCAGCCCAAGTGTCAGAAAAGCGCTGGAAACAGGGAGATAAGCCTTTTTTGGAAGCAATGGTTAACATTTTGACTTTTTCATCACATATCAGCCCAAGTGTCAGAAAAGCGCTGGAAACAGGGAGATATGCCTTTTTTGGAAGAAATGGTTAAATTCTTGAATTTTTCATCACACATCATCCCAAATGTCACTAAACGGCTGGAAACGGAGAGATTAGCCTTTTTTGGAAGCATTGATTAAGATTTCTGACTTTTTCATCACATATCAGCCCAAGTGTCAGAAAAGCGCTGGAAACAGGGAGATAAGCTTTTTTTGGAAGAAATGGTTAAATTCTTGAATTTTTCATCACACATCATCCCAAATGTCACTAAACGGCTGGAAACGGGGAGATAAGCCTTTTTTGGAAGCATTGATTAAGATTTCTGACTTTTTCATCACATATCAGCCCAAGTGTCAGAAAAGCGCTGGAAACAGGGACATAAGCCTTTTTTGGAAGAAATGGTTAAATTCTTGAATTTTTCATCACACATCATCCCAAATGTCACTAAACAGCTGGAAACGGGGAGATAAGCCATTTTTGGAAGCAATGGTGAACATTTTGACTTTTTCATCACATTTCAGCTCCAGTGTCAGAAAAGCGCTGGAAACAGGGAGATAAGCCTTTTTTGGAAGAAATGGTTAAATTCTTGAATTTTTCATCACACATCATCCCAAATGTCAATAAACAGCTGGAAACGGGGAGATAAGCCTTTTTTGGAAGCAATGGTTAACATTTTGACTTTTTCATCACATATCAGCCCAAGTGTCAGAAAAGCGCTGGAAACAGGGAGATAAGCCTTTTTTGGAAGAAATGGTTAAATTCTTGAATTTTTCATCACACATCATCCCAAATGTCAATAAACAGCTGGAAACGGGGAGATAAGCCTTTTTTGGAAGCAATGGAAAACATTTTGACTTTTTCATCACATATCAGCTCCAGTGTCAGAAAAGCGCTGGAAACAGGGAGATATGCCTTTTTTTGGAAGAAATGGTTAAATTCTTGAATTTTTCATCACACATCATCCCAAATGTCAATAAACAGCTGGAAACGGGGAGATAAGCCTTTTTTTGGAAGCAATGGTTAACATTTAGACTTTCTCATCACATATCAGCTCCAGTGTCAGAAAAGCGCTGGAAACAGGGAGATAAGCCTTTTTGGAAGAAATGGAAAACATTATGGCTTTTTCATCACATATCAGCTCCAGTGTCAGAAAAGCGCTGGAAACAGGGAGATATGCCTTTTTTGGAAGAAATGGTTAAATTCTTGAATTTTTCATCACACATCATCCCAAATGTCACTAAACAGCTGGAAATGGGAGATAAGCCATTTTTGGAAGCAATGGTTAACATTTTGACTTTTTCATCAAATTTCAGCTCCAGTGTCAGAAAAGCGCTGGAAACAGGGAGATAAGCCTTTTTTGGAAGAAATGGTTAAATTCTTGAATTTTTCATCACAACATCATCCCAAATGTCAATAAACAGCTGGAAACGGGGGAGATAAGCCTTTTTTGGAAGCAATGGTTAACATTTTGACTTTTTCATCACATATCAGCCCAAGTGTCAGAAAAGCGCTGGAAACAGGGAGATAAGCCTTTTTTGGAAGAAATGGTTAAATTCTTGAATTTTTCATCACACATCATCCCAAATGTCAATAAACAGCTGGAAACGGGGAGATAAGCCTTTTTTGGAAGCAATGGAAAACATTTTGACTTTTTCATCACATATCAGCTCCAGTGTCAGAAAAGCGCTGGAAACAGGGAGATATGCCTTTTTTTGGAAGAAATGGTTAAATTCTTGAATTTTTCATCACACATCATCCCAAATGTCAATAAACAGCTGGAAACGGGGAGATAAGCCTTTTTTGGAAGCAATGGTTAACATTTAGACTTTCTCATCACATATCAGCTCCAGTGTCAGAAAAGCGCTGGAAACAGGGAGATAAGCCTTTTTTGGAAGAAATGGTTAAATTCTTGAATTTTTCATCACACATCATCCCAAATGGCAATAAACAGCTGGAAACGGGGCGATAAGCCTTTTTTGGAAGCAATAGTTAACATTTTGACTTTTTCATCAAATATCAGCCCAAGTGTCAGAAAAGCGCTGGAAACAGGGATATATGCCTTTTTTGGAAGAAATGGTTAAATTCTTGAATTTTTCATCACACATCATCCCAAATGTCACTAAACAGCTGGAAACGGGGAGATAAGCCTTTTTTGGAAGCATTGATTAAGATTTCTGACTTTTTCATCACATGTCAGCCCAAGTGTCAGAAAAGCGCTGGAAACAGGGAGATAAGCCTTTTTTGGAAGCAATGGTTAACATTTTGACTTTTTCATCACATATCAGCACAAGTGTCAGAAAAGCGCTGGAAACAGGGAGATATGCCTTTTTTGGAAGAAATGGTTAAATTCTTGAATTTTTCATCACACATCATCCCAAATGTCACTAAACGGCTGGCAACGGAGAGATTAGCCTTTTTTGGAAGCATTGATTAAGATTTCTGACTTTTTCATCACATATCAGCCCAAGTGTCAGAAAAGCGCTGGAAACAGGGAGATAAGCCTTTTTTGGAAGAAATGGTTAAATTCTTGAATTTTTCATCACACATTATCCCAAATGTCACTAAACGGCTGGAACCGGGGAGATAAGCCTTTTTTGGAAGCATTGATTAAGATTTCTGACTTTTTCATCACATATCAGCCCAAGTGTCAGAAAAGCGTTGGAAACAGGGACATAAGCCTTTTTTGGAAGAAATGGTTAAATTCTTGAATTTTTCATCACACATCATCCCAAATGTCACTAAACAGCTGGAAACGGGGAGATAAGCCATTTTTGGAAGCAATGGTTAACATTTTGACTTTTTCATCACATTTCAGCTCCAGTGTCAGAAAAGCGCTGGAAACAGGGAGATAAGCCTTTTTTGGAAGAAATGGTTAAATTCTTGAATTTTTCATCACACATCATCCCAAATGTCAATAAACAGCTGGAAACGGGGAGATAAGCCTTTTTTGGAAGCAATGGTTAACATTTTGACTTTTTCATCACATATCAGCTCCAGTGTCAGAAAAGCGCTGGAAACAGGGAGATATGCCTTTTTTTGGAAGAAATGGTTAAATTCTTGAATTTTTCATCACACATCATCCCAAATGTCACTAAACAGCTGGAAACGGGGAGATAAGCCATTTTTGGAAGCAATGGTTAACATTTTGACTTTTTCATCACATTTCAGCTCCAGTGTCAGAAAAGCGCTGGAAACAGGGAGATAAGCCTTTTTTGGAAGAAATGGTTAAATTCTTGAATTTTTCATCACACATCATCCCAAATGTCAATAAACAGCTGGAAACGGGGAGATAAGCCTTTTTTGGAAGCAATGGTTAACATTTTGACTTTTTCATCACATATCAGCTCCAGTGTCAGAAAAGCGCTGGAAACAGGGAGATATGCCTTTTTTTGGAAGAAATGGTTAAATTCTTGAATTTTTCATCACACATCATCCCAAATGTCAATAAACAGCTGGAAACGGGGAGATAAGCCTTTTTTGGAAGCAATGGTTAACATTTAGACTTTCTCATCACATATCAGCTCCAGTGTCAGAAAAGCGCTGGAAACAGGGAGATAAGCCTTTTTTGGAAGAAATGGTTAAATTCTTGAATTTTTCATCACACATCATCCCAAATGTCAATAAACAGCTGGAAACGGGGCGATAAGCCTTTTTTGGAAGCAATGGTTAACATTTTGACTTTTTCATCAAATATCAGCCCAAGTGTCAGAAAAGCGCTGGAAACAGGGATATATGCCTTTTTTGGAAGAAATGGTTAAATTCTTGAATTTTTCATCACACATCATCCCAAATGTCACTAAACAGCTGGAAACGGGGAGATAAGCCTTTTTTGGAAGCATTGATTAAGATTTCTGACTTTTTCATCACATGTCAGCCCAAGTGTCAGAAAAGCGCTGGAAACAGGGAGATATGCCTTTTTTGGAAGCAATGGTTAACATTTTGACTTTTTCATCACATATCAGCCCAAGTGTCAGAAAAGCGCTGGAAACAGGGAGATATGCCTTTTTTGGAAGAAATGGTTAAATTCTTGAATTTTTCATCACACATCATCCCAAATGTCACTAAACGGCTGGAAACGGAGAGATTAGCCTTTTTTGGAAGCATTGATTAAGATTTCTGACTTTTTCATCACATATCAGCCCAAGTGTCAGAAAAGCGCTGGAAACAGGGAGATAAGCCTTTTTTGGAAGAAATGGTTAAATTCTTGAATTTTTCATCACACATCATCCCAAATGTCAATAAACAGCTGGAAACGGGGAGATAAGCCTTTTTTGGAAGCAATGGAAAACATTATGGCTTTTTCATCACATATCAGCTCCAGTGTCAGAAAAGCGCTGGAAACAGGGAGATATGCCTTTTTTTGGAAGAAATTGTTAAATTCTTGAATTTTTCATCACACATCATCCCAAATGTCACTAAACAGCTGGAAACGGGGAGATAAGCCATTTTTGGAAGCAATGGTTAACATTTTGACTTTTTCATCACATTTCAGCTCCAGTGTCAGAAAAGCGCTGGAAACAGGGAGATAAGCCTTTTTTGGAAGAAATGGTTAAATTCTTGAATTTTTCATCACACATCATCCCAAATGTCAATAAACAGCTGGAAACGGGGAGATAAGCCTTTTTTGGAAGCAATGGTTAACATTGTGACTTTTTCATCACATATCAGCCCAAGTGTCAGAAAAGCGCTGGAAACAGGGAGATAAGCCTTTTTTGGAAGAAATGGTTAAATTCTTGAATTTTTCATCACACATCATCCCAAATGTCAATAAACAGCTGGAAACGGGGAGATAAGCCTTTTTTGGAAGCAATGGAAAACATTTTGACTTTTTCATCACATATCAGCTCCAGTGTCAGAAAAGCGCTGGAAACAGGGAGATATGCCTTTTTTTGGAAGAAATGGTTAAATTCTTGAATTTTTCATCACACATCATCCCAAATGTCACTAAACGGCTGGAAACGGGGACATAAGCCTTTTTTGGAAGCATTGATTAAGATTTCTGACTTTTTCATCACATATCAGCCCAAGTGTCAGAAAAGCGCTGGAAACAGGGACATAAGCCTTTTTTGGAAGAAATGGTTAAATTCTTGAATTTTTCATCACACATCATCCCAAATGTCAATAAACAGCTGGAAACGGGGAGATAAGCCTTTTTTGGAAGCAATGGTTAACATTTTGACTTTTTCATCACATATCAGCCAAGTGTCAGAAAAGCGCTGGAAACAGGGAGATAAGCCTTTTTTGGAAGAAATGGTTAAATTCTTGAATTTTTCATCACACATCATCCCAAATGTCAATAAACAGCTGGAAACGGGGAGATAAGCCTTTTTTGGAAGCAATGGAAAACATTATGGCTTTTTCATCACATATCAGCTCCAGTGTCAGAAAAGCGCTGGAAACAGGGAGATATGCCTTTTTTTGGAAGAAATGGTTAAATTCTTGAATTTTTCATCACACATCATCCCAAATGTCACTAAACAGCTGGAAACGGGGAGATAAGCCATTTTTGGAAGCAATGGTTAACATTTTGACTTTTTCATCACATTTCAGCTCCAGTGTCAGAAAAGCGCTGGAAACAGGGAGATAAGCCTTTTTTGGAAGAAATGGTTAAATTCTTGAATTTTTCATCACACATCATCCCAAATGTCAATAAACAGCTGGAAACGGGGAGATAAGCCTTTTTTGGAAGCAATGGTTAACATTTTGACTTTTTCATCACATATCAGCCCAAGTGTCAGAAAAGCGCTGGAAACAGGGAGATAAGCCTTTTTTGGAAGAAATGGTTAAATTCTTGAATTTTTCATCACACATCATCCCAAATGTCACTAAACAGCTGGAAACGGGGAGATAAGCCATTTTTGGAAGCAATGGTTAACATTTTGACTTTTTCATCACATATCAGCTCCAGTGTCAGAAAAGCGCTGGAAACAGGGAGATATGCCTTTTTTTGGAAGAAATGGTTCAATTCTTGAATTTTTTCATCACACATCATCCCACATGTCACTAAACAGCTGGAAACGGGGAGATAAGCCTTTTTTGGAAGCAATGGTTAACATTTCTGACTTTTTCATCACATATCAGCCCAAGTGTCAGAAAAGCGCTGGAAACAGGGAGATAAGCCTTTTTTGGAAGAAATGGTTAAATTCTTGAATTTTTCATCACACATCATCCCAAATGTCAATAAACAGCTGGAAACGGGGAGATAAGCCTTTTTTGGAAGCAATGGTTAACATTTTGACTTTTTCATCACATATCAGCCCAAGTGTCAGAAAAGCGCTGGAAACAGGGAGATAAGCCTTTTTTGGAAGAAATGGTTAAATTCTTGAATTTTTCATCACACATCATCCCAAATGTCAATAAACAGCTGGAAACGGGGAGATAAGCCTTTTTTGGAAGCAATGGAAAACATTTTGACTTTTTCTTTTTTTTTTTTAAACTTTTTATTTTTGTCTTTTCACATTTTTAAAGGACATACACACAATACAAGTACAATAACATAACCAATAACGAGGGAGCGCACCGGTATAACAGTTTTATACATATTTTCTTTGATTGTCCAAAGCTTATCCTGATATTGAAGCGTCATCTAATTCTTCAATAAAGGTGGTCCATTTCTCCCATTTACTTGGGAAAATCGCTCCTCTGGATCTGAGAGAGAAAGTAATTTTTTCCATTGTCTTAATCTGATTTACTATGTCCATCCATTGTTTGAGGTTTGGAGTGTCCGCTCGATACCAGTTCTTAGTGATTGTTTTCTTACAGGCCATGAGCAATATTTTACACAGATACAAATCTTTTCCTGAGATGACATCCTTTAAAATACAGAAGTAAAGCACCTTTACATTGTTTGTGACTTCATATCCCAGAATCTTACTTAAAGACAGACATATTTTCCCCCAAAATATCTGAATTTTTGGGCATAGCCAAAAAATATGAGAGTGATGGGCGTTCGTGTTTCCGCACAACCTCCAGCACGGTTCCTTTAACTGAATTTGCTTACTTTTAATATGTGGTGTTATAAAATAACGAATTGAGTTCCTCCAACCAAATTCTCTCCACTTCCTTGAGCTTGTGGATGAATGCTGTGCTTTCCACATAGAACACCAATCCTCCTGTGATATTTCTATGTTTAATTCCTTCTCCCATTTTGCTTTAACATATCCTGTATTTTCTCCATTTTGTTTCTGTAGGCCCTGATATATTTTGGAAATAGTTTTATTACTCTTTTTTTTATGAGCTTCAACTAGGATTTCAACCACTGCATTACCCTCTACAGATAGTTCTGGTTTAATTTTTTTATCAAAGTAATCCCTAATTTGCAAATATCTGAAAAAATATTTATTATCTAGATCAAATTCCTTTTGTAATTGTTCAAAACTCTTGAAGTGCCCACCCTGTGTGAGTGTACATATAGCTGTTATACCCTTGTCCCACCACTGTCTGAAGCCAATATCATTCGTTCCTGGTTTAAATTTGTGATCCAGGGCGGGCCAAGTCAAAATCCTTGCGTCTCCCTCCATTTTGTAGTCTTTCACCATCTTATTCCAAATACCCAGGGTCTGTTTGATAATATCATTGTTGCTTTCTTGGCGCATTTTATTCGCTGTGTCCCCTAACACTGCTTGGATTGGAGAGGTCTTTATGTTAACTTCAATGTCTTTCCATCTGGCTTCATATTGCGGGCAGCTTCCGCATACTACAAATCTAATTTGTGCTGCATAGAAATATTGTCTCAAGTTAGGCAGAGACACACCACCCTCCTCTTTATTTATTTGAAGTGTTTTATACCTGACCCTTGGTCTCTTGCCGGCCCAGATAAACCTAGAAATCAATTTGTCCCACAGCCTGAATTGTGCTTCTGGGATCATCTGTGGAATAGATTGAAACAGATATAGTAGTCTTGGTAGTATGTTCATTTTCACTATATCTATACGTGTCCCCATATCTAGGTTAAAGGCTGACCACCTCCTGAGATCTGTTCCAATATTTTCGTTGACCTGTTTATAGTTGATTTCAAACGTGTTGCCAAGAGTTTTTGTTAATGTCACTCCAAGATATTTTAATACTTTAGCCTTCCATTTAATTTTGTATTTTTCTCTGGTTTCTTTATTAGGAGAGTAATTGAAAGTGAGGATTTGTGTTTTTGCCATGTTTAATTTATAGCCAGAGTATTTACCGAAGTCATCTAATATTGCCATCAGGTTAGAAAAGGTTTTATCTGGGTGCAGCAGGGTCACAATAACATCATCGGCGAAAAGTCCTATGATGTGTTCCTGTTTTCCTATTTGGATTCCCTTCAGACTGCTATCCTGTCTGATCAGCTGTGCTAAAGGTTCTATAAATATGGCAAATAGAGTGGGGCTAAGGCAACATCCCTGGCGAGTGCCTCTTTGTAGATTGAAACTATTGGTTAAGTGGCCGTTGATTTTTATCCTTGCTGTGGGTTCTTTGTAAAGGCTTTGAATACATTGTATTGACTGTTTCTGAAAACCTAATTTCTCCAGTACCTGATATAAAAATTCCCAATTGACACAATCAAAGGCCTTCTCGGCATCAAGGCTCACTAATACTGCTTCCAGTCCCTGTTTCTGGATGTGATCTATGATATGTAGAGTACGTCTAATATTGTCCTGAGTCTGTCGCCCCTTAATGAATCCTGATTGATCCTCATCGATCAAATCAGACATAACATTTTCAAACCTTTTAGAGATGATTGACGTGAAAATCTTATAATCTACATTTAAAATCGAGATAGGTCTATAAGATTCACATAATTCCTTTTCTTTACCTCCCTTTAGTATCACTGAGATCACCGCCTCTTTCCAAGAGGGGGGCACTTTACCCTCTGTCAAAGTTACATTAAAGGAGTTCAGAAGAAGTGGAGACAATTCCTCTTTAAATGTTTTATACCACTCGCCCGGATAGCCATCACTGCCTGGTGATTTGTTCAATTTTAATCTGCTAATAGCACTGTCTAATTCCTTTTTAGTAATAGCAGAATTTAATTTTCTATTTTGATCTTCTCCAATAGCCGGTAAGTCCAATGAATTGAGAAGTTCTTTCATCTCGTGTATTTCTTTTGCTGGGGGCTGAGAGTACAGGTTTTCATAGTATTCTTTGAAGACCTTTTCTATTTCCTCCGGTTTAAATAAAATTTCTTTTGTTAAGGGGTCTCTGATCTTGTGTATCGTATTAGCAGCTTGCTGCACTTTAAGGCGTCTAGCCAAGTATTTAGCCGCTTTGGGGCCCGATTCATAATATGTTTGTTTAGTAAATCTCAGTTTTTTCTCAATCTCATTATTTAAACTGTCGTCTATCTGCCGTCTTGTAATGTTTATTTGATGCAGAAGGGCTCCACCCTCATGGTTTTTATGTTTCTGTTCCAGTATTCTTAATTGTTTAATCAAATTTTTATATTCTTCCTCTCTAATTTTCTTTTGGTATGCTGCCCTTGATATCAATCTCCCTCTCATAACCGCTTTAACCGTATCCCAAAGAATGGTATCATCAACAGGGCTGTCTATATTTTCTTCTATGCAGTTTTTAATTTCTTTTTTAATTCCCTCTTTTGTGTCCCGATTATTTAACATACCTGCATTTAGTTTCCAGAGTGAATTTTTCTTCCTTGCCTCCAATTTGATGTTAAGATAGACTATACTATGGTCAGACAGATCAGCTATCCCAATACTACAATCTTGTATTCTATGTCTGTCTGCTGTATTCATAAAAAGTAATCTATTCGAGAGTAAACGGAATGAGGAGCAGAATAATGCGTGTAGTCCTTTTCTAAAGGGTGGAGTTCCCTCCACACATCAAACATCCCCAGTTCAACTAGTGTGATATTGACAAGTTTTGATAATTGTGTCTTATTTCTTTTAGCATTGGTTGTATCAAGTTTAGGATTCAAGATCATATTAAAATCCCCTGCACAAATCAGGGTCCCTTCATTTTCCAAGACTATAATTTCAAACACTGATTTCAGAAAAGTTTTATCACTACCGGGTGGCACATAGACATTAACCAAAGTAACTATATTATTGTCAATTTTTCCTTTTACGATGACATATCTCCCCTCTTTGTCCCTTATTTCTTTAATGAATTCAAAGTTCACACAATTAGAGATTAATATGGCAACTCCTCTTTTGGGGCCATTCTTAAACGTACTATAAAAGGCATTTTTATATCCAAAAGACCCAAGCTTAGAATGCTCCTGCTGAGAGAGGTGAGTCTCTTGTAAATATATCAAGTGGATGTTTTCCCTCTTCATTTTGGTTATTACTTTTTTTCTTTTAATTGGATTATTTAAACCATTCACATTTAAGGACGCTATCCTCATATCACTAACGTGCATCACTTAAGGACAAATAAGAACATCAGTGGCCCCACTAACCGTGCCTGAACAGTGGCACAATACGAACTAAACAAATAAAACACTTCCAAAAGAAGGAGGGTCTTCTCGTCCTCCAGAATTCCGGTCCCGTTGGGGGGCCGAAGGGAAAGCCTCTCATTCGGAGAGGGCCCTAACTTAGTAATGCCATAATGGCCTATGGTACAGGCTTTCGTCATTCTAAGTGAGTCCAACGGATAAGAAAAAAAAAAAAAAAAAAAACTGAGAGAAAAAGAATAAAAAATAGGGTAACACTCAGGTCCCGATAGTCTTAATTATACTTACATAGGGCAAACGTGCTGATCAATATTCAACCTTTTGTAGACGTAGTTTAAAACGGAACATTCCTACCGGACAGGTCATCATGTTTGTTGTCTTGATCCTACTTCAATCTCCAGATCTTCTGAATTCTTGTAGTTTATCCCTTGCGCGTGTCGTTGCCATGGTCGTTGCTGAAGCGGTGCTCCTCCGAGGTCCCTCTCTGCGCTGCCACTCCATCGCCGCGGAAAGCCGTGTCTCCAACCCGGTCTCCTCCGTGTCGCGAGCCGGTGTCGGTTCAATGAGTCCCCGTTTCATCAATTCCTCCTTCACTTCACTCGCGTCGTTGTAGGTTCGGGCTCCCGTGCTCCAGTGGACTCTCATCCTGGTGAATGGTGTCTGAAACCGGATGCCTTTTTCCTTCAGGACTCTTTTAGAAGCGTTGTATTCTTTCCTCTTTTGAACAACCTCTGTCGCATAATCGTGATCGAATGACAGAAGTTTGTTTCTCAGCTGTATTTTGGTTTTCCACGCGTCCCGTAAGACTCTCTCTTTGGTGGTGAATTCCAGGAAATTAACGATGATGGGTCTCGGCTGAGCGCCGGCTGCTGGCTTGGGTGCCAGCGATCGGTGCGCTCTTTGTATTTGGAGATTTAAGTCATCCGGCAGTTGCAGTTCACGCCTGAGCATGTCTTGCAAAAACTTAGCTGTCGATTCGCCCTCTTCTCCCTCAGGGACCCCATAGATGCGGAGATTGTTTCTCCTCGACCTCGACTCCAAATCAGTTAACTTGTCTTGCAGGGTTTTCCGTTCTTTCAAAGAGGTAATGAGAGCGTTGTTTGCCTCCAGTGCCCAAGATTCTAGCTTTTCCAGCCGCGTCTCTGCCTCGTTTAGCCTCCCGCTCTGCAGCTGCTGTTCAGTGCCAATTTTAGTGAACTCTTGGTTAATTCCTTTTTTGAAATCATCCAGGTCTCGTTTCACATCCCTCCTCAAATCTTCACAAAATGCGCGGAGTAAGGCTGTCATTTCTGTTTTTAAGTCCTTTATGTCCTTGCTAATGTTTGCCAGACCCGAGCGCACTCCAGCCTCGCTGTCGGCTAGTTCAGAGCAGGTAGTTTCATGGCAGCCATCTTCTTCCATCTCGAGGTCAGCTAGCGCGTTTTTAGCTTCGTCTTGCGCCGTAATTTCAGGCTGATTGATCGCAGTTTTCCTACCCTTAGAACCTCTCCCCCTTGACATTGCAGCAGAGATGATTTCTAGCTCTGAATATTCGAGTTTTCAGGGGTATTGCACCTGACTATCGGGAGCTCTGATACCGTGCGACCTATCCCTCCATGACGTCCCACACAAGCACAGTCCATTTTGACTTTTTCATCACATATCAGCTCCAGTGTCAGAAAAGCGCTGGAAACAGGGAGATATGCCTTTTTTTGGAAGAAATGGTTAAATTCTTGAATTTTTCATCACACATCATCCCAAATGTCACTAAACAGCTGGAAACGGGGAGATAAGCCATTTTTGGAAGCAATGGTTAACATTTTGACTTTTTCATCACATATCAGCTCCAGTGTCAGAAAAGCGCTGGAAACAGGGAGATATGCCTTTTTTTGGAAGAAATGGTTCAATTCTTGAATTTTTCATCACACATCATCCCAAATGTCACTAAACAGCTGGAAACGGGGAGATAAGCCTTTTTTGGAAGCAATGGTTAACATTTCTGACTTTTTCATTACATATCAGCCCAAGTGTCAGAAAAGCGCTGGAAACAGGGAGATAAGCCTTTTTTGGAAGAAATGGTTCAATTCTTGAATTTTTCATCACACATCATCCCAAATGTCAATAAACAGCTGGAAACGGGGAGATAAGCCTTTTTTGGAAGAAATGGTTAACATTTTGACTTTTTCATCACATATCAGCTCGTGTCAGAAAAGCGCTGGAAACAGGGAGATATGCCTTTTTTTGGAAGAAATGGTTAAATTCTTGAATTTTTCATCACACATCATCCCAAATGTCACTAAACAGCTGGAAACGGGGAGATAAGCCTTTTTTGGAAGCAATGGTTAACATTTCTGACTTTTTCATTACATATCAGCCCAAGTGTCAGAAAAGCGCTGGAAACAGGGAGATAAGCCTTTTTTGGAAGAAATGGTTAAATTCTTGAATTTTTCATCACACATCATCCCAAATGTCAAGAAACAGCTGGAAACGGGGAGATAAGCCTTTTTTGGAAGCAATGGTTAACATTTCTGACTTTTTCATCACATATCAGCCCAAGTGTCAGAAAAGCGCTGGAAACAGGGAGATAAGCCTTTTTTGGAAGAAATGGTTAAATTCTTGAATTTTTCATCACACATCATCCCAAATGTCAATAAACAGCTGGAAACGGGGCGAAAAGCCTTTTTTGGAAGCATTGATTAAGATTTCTGACTTTTTAATCACATGTCAGCCCAAGTGTCAGAAAAGCGCTGGAAACAGGGAGATATGCCTTTTTTTGGAAGAAATGGTTAAATTCTTGAATTTTTCATCACACATCATCCCAAATGTCACTAAACAGCTGGAAACGGGGAGATAAGCCTTTTTTGGAAGCAATGGTTAACATTTCTGACTTTTTCATTACATATCAGCCCAAGTGTCAGAAAAGCGCTGGAAACAGGGAGATAAGCCTTTTTTGGAAGAAATGGTTAAATTCTTGAATTTTTCATCACACATCATCCCAAATGTCAAGAAACAGCTGGAAACGGGGAGATAAGCCTTTTTTGGAAGCAATGGTTAACATTTCTGACTTTTTCATCACATATCAGCCCAAGTGTCAGAAAAGCGCTGGAAACAGGGAGATAAGCCTTTTTTGGAAGAAATGGTTAAATTCTTGAATTTTTCATCACACATCATCCCAAATGTCAATAAACAGCTGGAAACGGGGCGAAAAGCCTTTTTTGGAAGCATTGATTAAGATTTCTGACTTTTTAATCACATGTCAGCCCAAGTGTCAGAAAAGCGCTGGAAACAGGGAGATAAGCCTTTTTTGGAAGCAATGGTTAACATTTCTGACTTTTTCATCACATATCAGCCCAAGTGTCAGAAAAGCGCTGGAAACAGGGAGATAAGCCTTTTTTGGAAGCAATGGTTAACATTTTGACTTTTTCATCACACATCATCCCAAATGTCAAGAAACAGCTGGAAACGGGGAGATAAGCCTTTTTTGGAAGCAATGGTTAACATTTCTGACTTTTTCATCACATATCAGCCCAAGTGTCAGAAAAGCGCTGGAAACAGGGAGATAAGCCTTTTTTGGAAGAAATGGTTAAATTCTTGAATTTTTCATCACACATCATCCCAAATGTCAATAAACAGCTGGAAACGGGGCGAAAAGCCTTTTTTGGAAGCATTGATTAAGATTTCTGACTTTTTAATCACATGTCAGCCCAAGTGTCAGAAAAGCGCTGGAAACAGGGAGATAAGCCTTTTTTGGAAGCAATGGTTAACATTTCTGACTTTTTCATCACATATCAGCCCAAGTGTCAGAAAAGCGCTGGAAACAGGGAGATAAGCCTTTTTTGGAAGCAATGGTTAACATTTTGACTTTTTCATCACACATCATCCCAAATGTCACTAAACAGCTGGAAACGGGGAGATAAGCCTTTTTTGGAAGCATTGATTAAGATTTCTGACTTTTTCATCACATATCAGCTCCAGTGTCAGAAAAGCGCTGGAAACAGGGAGATATGCCTTTTTTTGGAAGAAATGGTTAAATTCTTGAATTTTTCATCACACATCATCCCAAATGTCACTAAACAGCTGGAAACGGGGAGATAAGCCATTTTTGGAAGCAATGGTTAACATTTTGACTTTTTCATCACATATCAGCTCCAGTGTCAGAAAAGCGCTGGAAACAAGGAGATATGCCTTTTTTTGGAAGAAATGGTTAACATTTTGACTTTTTCATCACATTTCAGATCCAGTGTCAGAAAAGCGCTGGAAACAGGGAGATATGCCTTTTTTTGGAAGAAATGGTTAAATTCTTGAGTTTTTCTTCACACATCATCCCAAATGTCACCAAACAGCTGGAAACGGGGAGATAAGCCTTTTTTGGAAGCAATGGTTAACATTTCTGACTTTTTCATCACATATCAGCCCAAGTGTCAGAAAAGCGCTGGAAACAGGGAGATAAGCCTTTTTTGGAAGAAATGGTTAAATTCTTGAATTTTTCATCACACATCATCCCAAATGTCACTAAACAGCTGGAAACTGGGAGATAAGCCTTTTTTGGAATCAGCTCCAGTGTCAGAAAAGCGCTGGAAACAGGGAACCATTGCTTCCAAAAATGGCTTATCTCCCCGTTTCCAGCTGTTTAGTGACATTTGGGATGATGTGTGATGAAAAATTCACGATTTTAACCATTTCATCCAAAAAAAGGCTTATCTCCCTGTTTCCAGCGCTTTTCTGACACTTGAGCTGATATGTGACGAAAGAGTCAAGATGTTAACCATTGCTTCCAAAAAAGGCTTATCTCCCCGTTTCCAGCTGTTTAGTGACATTTGGAATGATGTGTGATGAAATAGTCAAGATTTTAACCATTGTTGCCTAAAAAGGCTTATCTTCCCGTTTCCAGCTGTCTAGTGACATTTTGAATGATGTGTGATGAAAAAGTCAAGATTTTAAACATTTCTTTTAAACATTTCTTCCAAAAAAAAGCTTTTTTTCTGCCGCTTTTTAACGGCAGAAAAGTTGTCCTTTTTTTTGGCGCTTTTTAACGGCAAAAAAGTTCTGTTTTTTTATGCCGCTTTTTAACGGCAGAAAAGTTGTCTTTTTTATGCCGCTTTTTAAGAACAGATTTTTTTTTGTTTAATGCTGATTTTTTACGACACAAAAGTTGTCTTTTTATGCCGCTTTTTAACGGCAGAAAAGTTGTCTTTTTTTCTGCTGCTTTTTAACGACAAAATGTTTTTTTTTCTGCGACTCTTTAATGGCAGAACAGTTGTCTTTTTTTTTGCCACTTTTTAACGGCAGAACAGTTGTCTTTTTTTATGCCGCTTTTTAACGGCAGATAAGTTGTCTTTTTTTATGCCGCTTTTTAAGAACAGATTTTTTTTTTGTATTATGCTGATTTTTTACGACAGAAAAGTTGTCTTTTTATGCCGCTTTTTAACGGCAGAAAAGTTGTCTTTTTTTCTGCTGCTTTTTAACGACAAAATGATTTTTTTTCTGCGACTTTTTAATGGCAGAAAAGTTGTCTTTTTTATGCCACTTTTTAACGGCAGAAAGGTTGTCTTTTTTTATGCCGCTTTTTAACGGCAGAAAAGTTGTCTTTTTTTATGCCGATTTTTAAGATCAGAATTTTTTTTTTTTTTTGCAGATTTTTTACGACAGAAAATTAGTCTTTTTTTATGCCGCTTTCTAACGGCAGAAAAGTTGTCTTTTTTATGCCGCTTTTTAATGGCAGAAAAGTGGTCTTTTTATATTCCGCTTTTTAAGAACAGAATTTCTTTTTTTATGCAGGTTTTTTACCACAGAAAAGTAGTCTTTTTTCATGCCGCTTTTTAACGACAGAAAAGTAGTCTTTTTTTATGCCGCTTTTTAACGTCAGAAAAGTTGTCTTTTTTTATGCCGCTTTTTAAGAACAGATTTTTTTTTTTATGCTGATTTTTTACGACAGAAAAGTAGTCTTTTTTTATGCCGCTTTTTAAGAACAGATTTTTTTTTTTATGCTGATTTTTTACAACAGAAAAGTTGTCTTTTTTTCTGCCGCTTTTTAACGGCTGAAAGGTTGTCTTTTTTAATGCCGCTTTTTAAGAACAGAAATTTTTTTTTTTATGCTGATTTTTTACGACAGAAAAGTTGTCTTTTTTTATGCTGCTTTTTAACGGCAGAAAAGTTGTCTTTTTTTATGCCGCTTTTTAACGGCAGAAAAGTTGTCCGTTTTTGTGCAGCTTTTTAACAGCAAATAAGTTGTAGGTTTTAATGGCGCTTTTTAACGGCAGAAAAGTTGTCTGTTTTTATGCCGCTTTTTAACGGCAGAAAAGTTTAATTATTTATGTCTCTGGCATTGCATTAGTGTTTTTTTACAAACTTTTTTCTCCTCTTATTCTACAGAACAATGCCACACACTATCTCATGTGTGGAGACATTTCACCCCATCCAATGTAGAAGGAAAGGCTGTGTACATTTGAAAATATTGTGCAAAGACCGATGTTTAGGATGACACAAAGATGCAGAAGCATATAGTCAAGTGCCCAAAGTTTCCTCAGTGCTCAAATCAGCCTATAACAAAACAAAATGTTTATATTTATCAATCAATCAATCAAATTTTATTTGTATAACCCATATTCACAAATCACAATTCGTCTCATAGGGCTTTCACATGGTGTGACATCCTCTGTCCTAAACCCTCAGCAAGAGTAAGGAAAAACTACAAAAAAAAACCCGTTAACAGGGTAAAAATATGTAGAAACCTCAGAGAGAGCCACATGTGAGTGATCCCTCTCCCAGGACGGACAGAAGTGCAATGGATGTCAAGTGTAGGAAAACATCATCAAGATTAAAGGTTGTTTTTTTTTGTTTTTTTTTAGCAGCATTGATTGGGTAAACATTTTGAAGGATAACTTCAATACGGTATGTCAAGCAGTCCTGCTGCAATCATAGTCTCTGGTCAGCAACCAGCAGGATCATGATCCGCCATCCCGATCAGAGGCCACTTTAGTCCACAGTCATTGACCACTGCCGTCCATTAGGATCCATCATGGGCTGCCGCCTCGGTCCTGGTCCACCGCCATCCGATGCCAGTGCGACAAAGGATCCGCCATTCCCTCTACGATCAGCCCGCACGATATAGAACTCGCCATACTGGATCCAGCATTGCAACCTCTGCTGTGTGATCCACAAATCTTAATCCATGGTATGGCCACAGAGGCCCTGGATCTGCAGGAGATAAAGCAAAGGGATTCCGGGGAAGGGGGATAGGGATGGAGAAGAAGAAAGAGAAGGGGGAAAGAGAAGCTCCGTGTGTCATGTGTCATAAATTCCCTGTGCGTCTTAGCGTCATCAGGGGTTTTTGCCTTGTAATCATACAATGATACAGGCCGAACTTGAGGGTACACTGAAGCTCAAGGTAAATCTGACTGGCTACTGGTTTGTATGGTAGTACGATGAAAACCATGTGGCCCACTCAGCAGATCACACATCAGTACCTCTATGCCTTTTTTGAACTAAACGCTTCCTATTTTAGAAAATAGAACAAGTTACGTTCTGCCGCACTAATTAGCTCTAACTATACGCTTTATCAAAAAGAAAGGTTTTCAGTCTACTCTTAAACGAAGCATTTGATTCATTTTCATGACCTTTTTGGATCCAATTAATGTATTTCAATGAAATTAGACACAGTGTATCCTGCTCAGATGAGCCAGGACATGGTATTACACACACACACAGGGATACAGGGACACAGGCATTTGATTCATTTTCATGTCTTTTGGACTTTTTTGGATCCAATTCATGTATTTCAATGAAATTAGACACAGTGTATCCTGCTCAGACGAACCAGATGGTATTTCACACAGGGACACACACATCAATTGCACTTGAGCCTGAGTCAGTGAGCTCCAGGAGCCCCCCCTCAGACCCCCATCCACTGGCCCTCTTTCAGGACCTCCAGCCCTGCCGGCTCTGGACCAAAGTATCCCGTCCGCAGAGACCAAACCTCCAGCATCAGCCAAGCCCGGGGACCCACTCTTAGGCCCCAACCCTGAGTGCTGCAAATGCCTAGAAATGTCTCACTCTTTGTGTTAGGGAAAAATACAACACATGGGACACTTCTATGCACTTTACATTATAGCAAAAATGCCTATAAATGTCCCACTCTTTTGGTTTGGGAAAAACATAGAAGATGGAAGACCAAACCTCCAGCACCAGCCGAGCGAGGGGACCCACTCTTAGGCCCCAACCCTGAGTGCCTAATATGCTTAGATATGTCTCACTCTTAGTGTCGGGGAAAAATAAAATACATGGGACACTTCTAGGCACTTTACACTATAGCAAAAATGCCTAGAAATGTCCCACACGTTTGGTTAGGGAAAAATATAATATATAGGTGAAAAAACCTCCAGCACCACCAACTCTAAAGCCCCCACCCTGATTGCTGAAAATTTCTAGAAATGTCTCACTCTTTGGGTTAGGGAAAAATACAATACATGGGACACTTCTAGGCACTTTACATTATAGCAAAAAAGCCTAGAAATGTCCCACACGTTTTGTTAGGAAAAAATGCAATACATGGGAGAAATAACCTCCAGCACCAGCCGAGCCAGGGGACCCACTCTAAAGCCCCCTCTCTGAGTGCTGAAAATGCCTTGAAATATGTCACTCTTTGTGTTTGGGAAAAATACAATACATGGGACACTTCTAGACACTTAACATTATAGCAAAAATGTCTAGAAATGTCCCACTCTTTTGGTTAGGGAAAAATACAGAACATGGGAGACCAAACCTCCAGCACCAGCCAAGCCCGGGGACCCATTCTTAGGCCCAAACCCTGAGTCCTGAAAATGCCTAGAACTGTCTCACTCTTTGTGTTAGGGAAATTTTCAATACATGGGACACTTCTAGGCACTTTACATTATAACAAAAATGTCAAGAATGGTCCCACTCTTTTTGTTAGGGAAAAATACAGAACTTGGAAGACCAAACCTCCAGCACCAGCCGAGCCCAACCCTTAGTGCTGAAGATGCCTAGAAATGTCTCACTGTTAGTGTTAAGGAAAAATACCATTCATGGGACACTTGTGGGCTCTCTATATTATAGCAAAAATGCCTAGAAATGTCCCAACGAATCAGAATGACTTCTAGGCACTTATCATTGAGGCAAAAATGCCTAGAAATGTCCCACTCTTGTGGTTAGGTATCTGCAATACTTGGGACACTTGTAGGAACGTATCATTTTAGCAAAATGCCTTGAATTGTCCCACACTTGTGGTTAGGGATGTAAAATACGTGGGACACTTGTAGGCACTTAACATTACTATGTTAAGTGCCTACAAGTGTATTTTTTCTACTGAAAAATAGACTTCAGTAACCACTAGTGTGGGACATTTTTAGTCATTTTTGCTTTAATGTAAAGTGCCTACAAGAGTCCCACGTACTTCCCTAACACCAAGAGTGGGACATTTCTTGGCATTCTGCCTCAATGAAAAGTTCCTGGAAATGTCTGGCTCATTCTGATTGGTCAAGACATTTCTAGGCATTTTGCTACCATACAAGTGTCCCAAGTAATGCAGATACCTATCCACAAGAGTGGCACATTTCTAGGGATTTTGCCTCCTCAATTATAAGTGCCTAGAAGTGTGGGCTCATTCTGATTGGTCGGGACATTTCTAGACATTTTTGCTATAAAGTTAATTGCCTAGAAGTGTCCCAAGTAGTGTACATCCCTAACCACAAATGTGGGACAATTCAAGGCATTTTGCTTTAATAATATGTTCCTACTAGTATCCCAAGTATTGCAGATCCCTAACTACAAGATTGGGATATTTCTAGGCATTTTGCCACAACTATAAGTGCCTGGAAGTGTCTGTCTCATTCTGATTGGTAGGGACATTTCTAGGCATTTTGCATCAATGATAAGTGCCTAGAAGTGTCCGGCTCATTCAGATTGGTCTGGACATTTCTAGGCATTTTTCTACTATGATAAGTGCCTAGAAGTATCCCAAGTATTGCACTTCAGTAACCACTAGTGTGGGACTTTTCTAGGCATTTTGCTTTAATGTAAAGTGCCTACAAGTGTCCCATGTATTGTACATCCCTAAACACAAGTATTGGACAATTCAAGGCATTTTGCTATAATGATATGTTCCTAAAAGTTTCCAAAGTATTGCTGATCCCTAACCACAAGAGTGGGACATTTCTAGGCATTTTGCCTCATGTGGGTTGTCCTTATTGCAGAATAACAATTTTACCATATGTTTATCCTTAGCAGCAGTTTTAAATATGATTATGTTGCCTACTGTGGCCCCAAGTATTCTTTTAACCCAGGTTGCCAGTATCATGGACATCACACCAATGATCAGAGTTTGTTTCTCTATGGGTGTGTCACTGAGAAGGGAACATTTATTAGGGTTGGTGGTGAACCAGGACATTTAAAAGGTTTAGGGCTATGCTTCTTGTTGTGAATAGTCACCTGCAACTGCTCGGAAACCGCTGGAGGGGCTGGCAATTAAAGGTTATTTATTACATATACCATTATTTTAGGAGGCAAAGGAGTATCACACTGAGCACAAGAGAGCAACAATAAATGTTGTATAACAGTGTAAAAATCAGACACAGCAATGAAGTACTCGGTGGCTTGATAAACTTTTGTTCAGTAGAGATGTTCCAGTATGTGACTAAACCTCAAATAACAAAAAGAAATTATTTTGTTTGTCTAAAGATTAAAATAATTTTGTTTTTTTTATATTTTTTGTAACTATGAACAAGGCTAGCTGTTAACACCTGCTACCGAGAATTAAGCTTACAGCTGTAGCAGACACAATATGATAATAATGTCCATCTTCTCATTCTCAGAAACAAAATGTTTCTAAAGCCTTCCAAGCAATGACGTTTAAAGAGTAGTGTAAAAGTACACAACCTTCTACCTTTTAACATTATAAGCAAAATCTTGACTTAACTTTGAGCATTGAGACTATATTATTGGTGGCAAAATGCTGTTTTGGTATTAGTTCCCATTCCACCATACATATAGGAGGTGAGGTTTGTGTGTGATAATTCATCTGTGTCTATTTGTGCATTTTAAGGCTAGGAGGTGGGGGAGCTATGGAGACATATGTGCCGCCCTCGGCCACCATGTCAAAATTAAATTCATGCCATTTTCCTCCCAGCCATACCCCGTTTATAGTATCTGCCACAGTGGTGACTGGCGAGGCTTAAAGAGTATTATCAGGAGGATAGTTTTGCATATATTACAAGGTTAAGTGCAAACCAATCTGCTTTATCCAAACACAGCAATCCAAACAGAGGACTTGGTCCTGGAGACTGATGAGTAACACACTCAGCCAGGGCCCCAGCCACCCCTTAGCCCCCCTTTTTCATCATCCCATCACACATTGGGCTCAAACTGATTGGCTCTGATTGGTTGTATAAAACACAGCACTGACTTTTTGATTATGTTACATATGGTTTCACATAAATTGGTACCTCCTGCTACAGATACCGGAGCCAGATTATTGCAAGGACACAGATAGAATTGATTGAGTAGCTGTGATTGTAATGACTCTAGAAAATGTGTAACATGCATTGGGACGGTCTCCAGTGTTTAGGATCCAAGTATAATCTGTTCCTTCTTGTTCGCAATCGGCAGCGTGAGGCCCAGTGCAGGTCCTAACAGACTGTTTACCAGGTTACTGCTGGTTCACCAGTGTCACATTTCATGAACGCATTGTGGGTTAAGTGGCGGAGGACTTCCAAAACAGACCTCCTTTAGGTCAGACAAAAATTGTTTTGACATTTTAAATGGAACACCTCCATAAGCAATCCATACCGACCTCTCATGTTTCTGGGAGGGCTCAGGGAACACATCAGATTGAGTCTAAACCCTGAGGCCCGTAGCCAAAGATTCCCAATGTAGCCTCATCAATCTGAGTTACAGATGAAAGACACAGGATCCATCTTGCATCACTTGGCTTTTCACCTCTTTGAGCTGTGAATATTTTACCAATTAACCCTTCTTAACTCAACAAGTAAGACCTTTCATATGCCAGATATCGAAACTAAATAGTTAAATGCAGAAAAGTTGGAAGCTAGCAGGCTGAGGAGCAAACAAACAAACAAACAAAAGGCAATGGCGTCTGCTGTCTCTCTTGCCCTGGTAAAAAACTATGAACCCTTTCCAGTGTTTGGCTGCCTGTGCCCACCTAACTATACACTATATCACCTGGTGCTCAGTACCTTCAAAACAAAAACATTAACTACCAAAACTTACTAAAACAATACAACTATTGTTTATAATAGTTAGGGTTGTAGAAGTTTTTCCTCAGGTTTGTCGAGGGTAAAGAACAGTGCCCAAAGAGTAAAACTGTGATTTGTGAATATGCATCACATTTATTTTAATGAACTTGATTTAATTAGTTGTGTTCATCTTAATATGTTTTCATACATGTTCATTCCTGTTAGTATGTAGTACTCCTTTTAACTTTTGATTTGATACATTTTATTGGTGGGGGGAAGACGCAGTTTCTGTAGTTTTTTTTACAAGTGAAAGCATGTAGGACTGCAACTATTACTCCAGGTCTCAGCTCTGGACCATCTTGGTTGGCTGTGAAATAAACAAGTCTGGTTTTTGGATATGAAAGCTGCTCCATCCAAAGTCAGATGAATGCTGTTTCTTTTAATCAGACCAGTTTTTTGCCAATTATGTACAAAGCTCATAGTGTTTTGTCTGAACACCATCTCAACAGCCAACGGTGAAAGGATGACATGTGGCTGTGCATGACAAACACACAAACTCAATATACATTTTAATGAGTTTTTGTTACCTTAGCTAGCAGTTTTTAATATTATCTACATTGCCTGCTGTGGCCAAAGGAAAGCATTTAACTATGGTTGCTGGTGTTACTTCCTTGTTTTTCAAAAAAGATTAATTACAAGAGTTGGCGTTTCAGTGAATGTGTTGCATAGTGGATCTAATTTACTAGAACTAGTGAAACAGAGGCTTCTGCTTTGGGCTACACTTCTTGTAACATGGCTTTCCTAATACGAACACTGGCTTATAAAAAAAATCTCAACTGTAAATGTTATTACTGTCGCTAAAGTAAGTGGTGTATGTATCAAAAGACTTGCTTAGTGTGACAAATAAAGGTTATATTAACACACATGCTACATCTATGTAAATCAACCATCATGTAGTAGTGATAATTGGGCTTTTGATCAAGTAAGCTAGGCCTTTTGTCCAAGGCTGCAAGATGCAAAGGGGGAGGCGTAGTTGTAGCCCATCCACTTTTGTTTTGTCACAGCCATTGTGGGGAAAGCTGCCAGAAAATAGTGTGATCATGTTGATTAGGTGAACCTTTACAAACTGAGTGAAAATATGCTTTCAGATCATTACAATAACAAATAAGCTCTCACGTCCAACTTCTCATTTAGTAGCTCAAGATTAACAGAGGAGGCAACTGCCAACTATTCAGTCTTTCTGGGGTCAGGTTAGTTTACAAAGCTGCTTTCAGACATGCACTGAAAACTGGATGAAAAGGAGACTCAATTTTTTTGGGGGAATAAGGGTCATTTGCAGCATACTTTCACTGCTTTGGGACGGGTTTGGGGCACAGTGCTCACACAGCACGCGCTGTGCATAGGTGTACACCGTGTGCTTTGCTGGGCATTTTCCGTCATAGAGTCAGAAAATCAGCTAGTTTTTCAGAATTAACAGGCTAAAATTTGACAGAACATTTAAACTAAAAGCTGGAAACACATTGAACGTTTGACACATTTATCACAACCAGTGTGTAAAACCTCAAGACGGGTCACTATTTCTGGGATTGAGTGTTATTTTTTTCAACAATTTCAAATATTTAAAATCTCTGACACACTTATATTATATTATTATAAAATATTATGGGATTTGGAATCTTACCAAAATAACTCTCCATGGATTAAAAAGGCAACAGGAGAGCTTCCACCAAGAGAGACACATGGAGGCAGGTGAAAGAGACTGGACAAAGAAGAGCTGCCAAAATGAATTCATGCTGGTTATTTAAATTTATGTTTGCGCTAGTTGAGTAATAAAGATGTTGAAAAGTGAGTGGTTCGTCTACTTTTAGATGTAATCAATGAAAATGAGAGAAAGAGAGAGAGAGAGAGGGAGAGAGCGCAAACTTTACAAACTTCACCACTTTAACGGCATCATTGTGTCATGTCTTCTATATTACATATATTTTGGGCCATAGTGTAATACAAACATAAATATTTGTATTTCACATAACTCACAAACCCTTAACATTATTATAGCTCTATGCCACCAGAGGGCAGAAGCAGCACATTAAAACATTCTGCAATCACTTAAACCCATATATCTGCTATATCTAAGTTTCATTCTGGATGCATGCCATTCTCTCTTCTCAGCAGTGTACAACAGTCCACTCGCTGTTTAATGCAATAGTTGGCAACTTGATAAGCAAATCTTCTGCAACAGTCAATTAGGTTGTACTCCCATGTCAGCCATAAGCAGATACAGCTGTTTCTGGGTGAAGCAGAAATTCCAGGGAAGCTTTATAGGACATACATGTTGAAACATAGGAAATACTGCCTTCAACTCTAAGAAAATTCCACAGGCATATCTCTCTGACACAGTTATAATCATAGAAGTCCTGATATATGTAAACCTTTTGTCATCACCATAATTATTTATGAATATATATTTATATACATATATGAAAGTGTTTCTGAAAAAGGGGTTTTTTCTTGGTGGAACAAATATTTTGGTAATGGTGGCGGAGGGGACCATTATTATTATTATTATTGTCGGTGAGGAGTTGTTTTGCACAATATTTTCAAAAAATTTGATCACTAAAGATGTTAGGGCAACTGGGCGCAGGTGCTTAAGTTATCTGGTTATGCTTTTTTTGGCACTGGCACAATCATGGAACCTTTCTACAGACTGGGGACTACCCCGGTGTCTAATGACAGCTGGAACATTATCATATCAAATATCTTCATCCACGATCGTTCTTACTCTTGTAATGGCCGTAGCCTTTCCACTTTAAAGTCCCATGTATTAAATCTACAGTAGAAAAAATATTTAAATTATTTGCTATATCAAGTTCAATAGCAACCGTCACACAGTGACTCTTGGGCATATGTCCTGTAATTGTTTTTAGACCCTGCCATGCTCTCCTGGTATCATTTAAAAAACACTTTCTAATTAGTTTTTATATGCTGACTTATACTCAATAATCTTGCCTTTAATCTTTTTCTGCACTGACCTCATTTCCTCTCTGCTGGCAGCTGACTAGAACAAGTGCCTTTTCTGGTTGAGAAGTTGCTTAACCATGCAGTCACCCTGGGTTTATTGATGGATTTTTTGGGGATAATCGCTACCACACAAAACTGTACATAGTTTGTAATAGCAAGTGCTGCATAATTGATCTTATCAGTTCTATCTATGATGACATCCTAGTCGGTGCAGTTCTGAAAGTCCTGAAAGGCCTCAATTACAGCAGTGGTCGAGCTTTTAACCTCCGCACCTTTTGCCTATTCACGCTGTAATCCCAGACCACACAGTACCATTCCACAGCAATAGTCAGGAGAAACTTTGTTGCAGGCAACATACTGCTGGTACGTAGGTAAATGTACCTTCAAGCTGCAGAGATTAAAGTCCCCCGTGCATGGAACTGTGTCGCCACAATTTGCCTACAATTTGTATTGAAACGTTTTCTGTTATGTAATGTGTTAGTAGAGTGACATGATATGCTAATGGTCTAATATGCTAGCAGGCTTTATACATTATCAAGGTGAAAAACTTTTTATGTTTCAATTAATGTTTAAAGGCTAATTATCAAGGGGAAAAACTTTGTATGTTTCAATTAATGTTTAAAGGCTAATTATCTTTAAATTTAATAACTTATATTCTTTCTATATGTCTTTGGTGAGGTACATTTATTTTATTCATTTGTCACGGCATGCTCCCGTCTATCTTCATGGGGAATGTAAGATCTCTATACCAATATGGACAAGTTAGCGGTGTTGACCCGGCATGTGATAAGGGACTACCGGCGGTGTAGCATCATGCTGTTTACGGAGTCATGGCTAACCACAACATCACCGGACACAGTCACTGCGCTGGACGAATTCCAGCTGATACGGGCTGACAGGACAGTGCAGAGCAGGTTAGAGGAAAGGAGAAGGGCTGGCAGTGTTTGTGAATTATAGAAGGTGTAACTGTGGGCACATCACTATCAAAGAACAGCACTGCTGTCAGGACATTGAGGTGTTAACCGTTAGCATGAGACCTCACTATCTACAACGGGAATTCTCGCATGTTATCACGATAGCTGCGTATGTTCCCCCCTCTGCTAACACTGAGGCAGCCTGTAATGTCCTGCACTCTGTGGTGAGCCGGCGGATTACGTCGTCATCTATAGAAAACACAGAGCTCTGTCTCATCTGGAGAAGCCTGGGAGCACTGTAAGGATCATGATTTCTCCAGTGCGTTCAACACCATTCAATCGGCACTTCTGAGGGACAAACTGAAGCATGCTCGATTGGTCCTTCACCTCGTACCCTGGATAGTGGACTACCTGAGCAACACACCCCACATGTGAGGATCCGGGACTGTGTGTTGGACATGGCTGTCTGCAGGGAACGAGCCTGGCTCCGTTCCTCTTCACCATCTACACTGCAGACTTCACCTACCACTCACCCTCCTGTCAGCTGCAGAAGTTATCTGATAAAGAGAACTGACGCAGGACTTTGGGGACTAGTGCCAGCAGAACTGGCTCCAGATCAATGCGGGGAAAACCAAAGAACTGGTGGTGGATTTCTGCAGGTGCAGACGTGACCCCCCGATACCGTTGAAAATCCAGGGAATAGACATAGAGTTAGTGACCTCATAGAAGAACCATGGTGTTCACCTGAAGAATACACTGGACTGGACCGATCATGCCAGTGCAATATTCACGAAGGGCCAGATCAGATGTTATCTGCTCAGGAGACTGAGGTCTTTTTGAGTGCAGTGGGCGCTCCTGATTCTTTGGCGTAGTTTGCTGGGGCAGCAGCATTTCAACTGCTGACAGGAGGAGACCGGACCAACTGATTAGGAGGGCAAGCTTGGTCCTGGGATATCCTCCTTCGGCCAGCTCTAGGCAGGTTTAAACAAGTGCCATACGCCTTCCATTTCTTAATGATGGATTTAACTGAACTCTGTTGGATGTCCAGTGAGTCTGAAATCTTTTTGTAGCCTTCTCCTGACTTATACTTTCAATGATCTTTTCTATGAGTTGCTTGGAGTGTTCTTGCTTGTCCTTCCTTCCTGCAGCAGTAAGACTGTTCAACCAGCTCTGCTTCTAGTAAAACTACAGGCACGGACTGTCTCTTTAACACTTCTCAACTGTGAAATATTCACTGTGCTATATTAATTTGTCTGTGCAGTATAAATGGTTCATGTCCAATCCATTCACTGTACACATTCTGACACATTAAACATTGCTTTACACTGTTTATACTGGTTTAATTACATTTATATTTTCTATATTTTTTTTTCTATATTTCTATATACTTCTTTATATTCCTTCACCCAAGTACTGCATGCTACTTATTTGATGTATTTTTGCTGCTGTAACATTGCAAATTTACCCATTGCAGGACTAATAAAGGACTTCTTATCATATCTTATCTCACCTAGTGCACCTTTCTGAAGAGGTTGCTCCTTTAATTGAATGTTAGATTGCTCTGCTTATAGGCTACAACTGTTCTCAAGCCCTCAAGGAATTACTCCCCCAGATGTGATAAAGGTGCTTGAGTCAGACTTCAACGAAAGAACTGCAAAGGGTTCTCACTTCTCTCAGGAAGATCTGGGCTTCATATCAATAATGGATGACGGAATTCAAATCAGAGCACATGGTCTCTGCGAAATGCCTTTGCCATTTAATGAAGTCAGGCTGAGCCTGCCAGACAACAAGACATGTGCAAATCACAGTCTCAAATGTTTGGGAAAGAGGTTTGAGAATGACAAGCAATACCATAAGGATTACATATGCTTCATGAGGGAAACAATAGCTTGTGGAGATGCTGAGAAGAAGAAGAAGAAGAAATCGACAGGCGCCCTGCCTGGTATCTCCCTCACCACGGGGTGTATCACCCGCAGAAACCAAGAAAGATCAAGGTCGTGTTCAATTGTTCAGCAAAGTTTCTAGGCATGTCATTGACTTGCTTACAGGACCAGAACTGACAAATACCCTGGTAGGTGTCAGTTTCATTGGGGGCCAGTGAGTATAATGTGCGGTATTAAACACATTTTCCATGAATTTCAAGTAAGAGCAGAAGACCAAGATTATTGGAGATTTCTCTGGTGGGACAATGGAGACATCCAATCCCAGGCACTGGTCTCCACTTAGTCGGGGCAGCCTTATCTAGTACCAATGTACCCACAAGTCTTGAAGAGAGAAAGGATGCAGAACTAACTATCCTAGGAATTGTCCAAAGACCAACATTCTCTGAAGAGATTCAAGGATAAGCCAACAACCAAGGAAAAGGCAAGGAGGCTGCATAAATTAAATCCTTTCTTGAATTAAACAAGGAATCCTCATATCAGGGTGGAAGTTCGGCCGGAGCATGCATCCAGCAATCTTTTCAAAAACTATCCACATCTCAAAGATACTAATCAAACACTATCATCAACGAGTGCAACACCAAGGCATGACAATAAATTAGTTACGATGAAACAGCATCCGGATACTTGCATGTAGTCATGCTGTCTCATCCTATATTTACAAGTGTGTCAAATGTAGAAGGTTCAGAGGGTGCACTGAAGCCCAAAGGATGACTAACTTACCCTGTGAGCACATGGAAACAACTGTGTCAACCAGAAATAATACATTACCTCCTGTCTCCTGCATGCTGTACCACCCTTTGCCTGAATACTCCAGAGATTAATTTTTTGTCGTGAAAGTATCTGAGCAGAGAATCTCATATATTTTCATATATGAAAGGCAACCGCCAGAAATCTGCACCCAATTCTGCGATCATCCTCCAGAGTTATTGTCTGAAAACGGCCTCATGCATTAAAAGACAGAGTATGTTATCAGTTCTCTGGGGAAGTCCACAATGTGAATTTTCCCCCTTCTATCATAAAGGAGCACTGCTTACAGAAAACATTACGGCACTATACAGCAATGCAAAAGATGTAAACAGTTTTAGGTAATGGGGTTATAAGGATAATTTCAGTGTCTATAAATACTATTCACTTCCCTCAGAGCAGGGAACAGGGCATCTTCAACTATAATTGTGTGTTTGTGTTATGTGTCATTTCTGTTGACATTTGTTATCCATGAAAACTGTTTCCAATCTTTGAATCAAATTGTATGAACCAATGTCCAAAATTAAGTTCACTGATCAGTTAATGGGGAAAAAAAGGATTAAAATCCCACTTGAATTAGAAGTTGATCTGACTCGCAAGTCAGATGAAAAAAATATTTAAAAAATAGATGCGATATTGATATGCAATATTACTTAATCTTCAGTGGATTTCGTTATTTATCAGTTTTTCAATCTTTTTTGTGTTAAAGTACTACTTTTAACATATAACTAGACAGAGGAAATATTGTGTAATTTCTTGAATACTCCTTTCCACTGACGATTCATCATTTGTTTTTGTTATTTTGTCCCTCTAAGGAGCACATTTCTATTGTTAATACAGACCATAATTTGGATTTATCTTTCAAGTGAACAGAGAACGTTTTTCGCGCTGGCCTTTAGAAGAACACAGCATTAAAATAATTTGATCATTAATCCACGCTCTTTTATTTACTCCTCGCTCTCAGCAACTTAGAAACAAGGTGGAGGAGGAAAGGGGGGCACTCAGGGGTCAAAAACAAGCAATCCATTGTGAGTTCCTGCCTATTGGATTGAGGCAGTGGGGGAGGATAGGTTGACATTGCAAATATGCTGCCTGCTGGAAGTTTCAGGTGGTGCTGTGGTGAGGGATTTCTGGTTAATGTCTGTGACAGAGGCAAGCAGCAGCTATTACCCAGAAATCCCCCGAGGGTGGGCTTGAATTTAGGGCAAACCTTCAACTGCAGGTCAGCAGGGCATATGCACCGACAACTCCCCAACCAACCCTTAACACCGATGAATAAACCCAACCATCTAGCAATATTCCTCGATTTAGCACAACTCCATTAATAACTAAACAGTGGCGACTGCTTAATACGGGGCACTGCACTGCAGTCTACAGTACTGGCATACTGTGTGTTGTGTTGTTTTTGTTGAGTCTGTTTTCAGTTTATTTGCCCCCCCCTAAAAAAACGACGCGCCCCCTCCCCAATATATTTTCCACCAACCACCACTGTATATATATATATATACACACACAATGCCTATAAAAAGTATTAACCCCCCCCTGGATGTTTCACTCTTTTGTTGCTTTTATACATGAAATCATGGTCAATATAAAAAAGCTTCTTTCATGTCAGAGTGAAAACAGATTTTCACAAACTAATGTCAATTAATTAAAAATATATAGTGTAAAATAAGTGTTTGCATAAATATTAAACCCCTTTAAAGTGACTGACCTAATTCAACAGAGGTCCAACTAGTTGATGCCAGCAGTGTCACAATTAGTGAAATGGAGATCACCTGAGTGCAGTTTATGTGCGTCAAGTGATTGTAGTATAAAAACACCTGTGTCTGGGAGGTCCAGTCTCTGGTTCATCAGTATTCCTGCTACAATTGCAACATGAACACTCCAAGCAACTCATAGAAAAGATCATTGAAAAGTATAAGTCAGGAGAAGGCTACGAAAAGATTTCCAAACTTACTGGACATCCAACAGAGTTCAGTTAAATCCATCATTAGGAAATGGAAGAAGTATGGCACTTGTTTAAATCTGCCTAGAGCTGGCCGTCCTCACAAACTGAGTGACCGGCAAGAAGAAGGAGAGACTGTACGTTCAACAACTCAGAAGCGATTTTAGCCTGAAATTTCTGGTGGGTCAATAAGATGTTGCCTATAATACAGCATTTAGGTAAAATGATTGCAACAAAGTAAAACGATTAGACAGACACATAGCTCAAATAACTTGCATAATTTATTAATTTATTATTATTATCAACATGAGGATGACATGCACCAGCTTCATCTGCACAACACTGTTTTTTCCTCCCTAACTAAAGACGTCATTGCTAAGTGTCATGGATAATAGAGTTAATTTCTATATTCATTATATATTATATATTCAAATGAACACTTATTAGAACAATGTTTACCTTTTGCTTTCTGATTTGATACACTTTAGATAAGAACCCAGGGTTTTTTCTTCATTGCCATAAGAGACAGAACACAGTCAGCACAGCTGTGTCCTTCAGGCTTGTCCGTACCTAATAAAATGATAGGAAACATAAAAGTATGGCATTATTGTAGAGGAAGTGTTACTTATGAACAAAGCTTTTATCCTTATTTTCTGTGGATATTCAACTACTGATTTTGAATATGGTTTTGGAATAAACTGTGCACTACCAAGACAATGAATGTAATGTATGGAGTTCTTCCACATTATAAGTATTGCTTATTATTATTTAATACATTATGTATTATGTGCAATACTTTACTTTGATTGTAAGTTATGAAAACATGTCTGTACCTGCAGTCAGTGTTGAAGTGATGACTCAGTCTGGTTGGATTCCAGTTGTCTCATGTTTGACATCCTAGAGCAGTGGTTCTTAACCTGGGTTCGATCGAACCCCAGGGGTTCGGTGAATCACTCTCGGGGGTTCGGCAGGGGTCAAGACACACACAGTATAGCCCGGTTCACACTGGCAATATCTGGCCGTTTTTGTCGGCCTTCAAAAAATCGGCTGCAGACAATTTGGCAACACACAATTTTTCTTCGCCGTGTCAGATTACAAATATTTTGTTGCTTAGTAAAAATTAGTTACATAAAAGAAATTCAGCCCACTCGTATTATTCGTGAAGTCCCCCTCCGCTTGGCCGTCATTGGCTGCAGCTGATCACTCCACATTGCTTATCTTTGATACCTCTGCTGCTTGGTGCGCTCAGTAGTCGACTTGTGGCTGTTGTGATTGTACGTCATTCAGCAGAGCCAGCTTCAACAGCAACTCTTCAGAACAACAACGCCCTCAACGTTTTGGTGACCCTTGAGATACTCACACCGTTTGTTACAACTTATTTTTGCGAGCAATACTTTTCGAGGATGGTAGACATGAAAATTAAGAAAAGGAACAGACTTTGTTGTGAAAATGATATGAGAGTCGCACTTGCCAAGGTGAAGCCGCGCATTTCTGAAGCTGTATCTGAAAGGCAACAGCAAAAGTCACATTGATTTGCAATAAATATTATTTATTATATTAGTTATGTTTTTGTGTGAAATTCCTGTTTGTTGGTTTTGTTCTTTGAACACAGTGATTTTGTGTGCACTTGATGCATGGTTAATTTTGTACACAAAATAACAAACATACAACAAAATATATACCTATGTTTTGAAGAAATAATATTTTATTTGTCCAATTACGAAGGGTTCCGTGAATGCACTGATGAAGCTTGCAGGGTTCAGTACCTCCAATAAGGTTAAGAACCACTGTCCTAGAGGAACATTCAACAAAAATAAACAGATATAGAAAGTCATACATGTGCCATGTTTCCACTTTTACATGGTAAAAATAAAAGTTTATTACTTCAAAGTTCATCAGATTATAATCATTTCAGTTTAGGAAATAGGTGGTGGGTAAGATTAACGATGTAAAAAACTGAATATAGTACTACTATAAATACTCACGTTTCAGTTGATCACAGTAAATGTGTTTCTGCAGAAAAATAATCTGTGTAACGTAGTCAAGTCAAATGGGTTGGCGAGTGAAATAACTTTACATTCAATTAGATATCTTACGTGGGGGAGCTTATTCTCCAAACACACTCATCCTCATAAACTAACGCTTCTTTCTGCTGGGTGGCCCAGATCATGTGGCTTCATGTCGGGTCAATAACTCCATAGGCTACAGTCCCATTAGCATCGCTATTACTGCTGCCAGCATGCCTGCAGGCTACCCGAGCTAAGCTAACAACCAGGTACCTGCGAAGCACTACTTACAGATAAATACAATACTAAACTTGACAAACCTCAGAAACGGGAGCTCACACGTCTTTAGCCTCTCTGCCAGGAGAACAAGCAGAACTTCAAAATGTATTATTCATCCGATGTGAGTGAACCTCTCAACAGACTCGGGTGGTGTCCACTGACGAGGTAGCCTGTTAGCTCAGGTGACGCCGAACCGGAGCGTCAGCCTGTTTCCGGGTGACGCTGACGCTGGAGTCAAGTAGCTTGCTGGGAGACGTCGTAGGACCCATCTGAATAATCACCACTCTTCCAATGTTACCTGTGGCCTGTGTGGTTCACGCTGATTGGTGCTCCCATGGCACAGGTCTGACGCTTGCCCCGTTGTGCCCACAGCAGAGACGTACGGCAAGAGGGAAGCGTTTCACAAAGCCCAGAGCAGACACGGACGGCGAGAGAAAAGCATTGACATGGCGAGCACACAGACAGAAACACACACGAATCAAATGACTTCAAAACAAGACTATAATGCTTGTGAGTCAAGTTTATTTACACACACATTCAAGCTACTTTGCATATAAATTAAATAAAATATATTTTTGCCACAAAGTTCAGATATGCAGTATTTACCCTTCTGCACAACAGCGCCATCCGGTGGGGCTGTGCCCCACCTGCCCCTAATGTAGACACGCCACTGCAACAACTGTTGCTCTGACCCCCGACGCTTGTGGGGTGGCCTGCGACACATCACAGGCTATAAATGGGAGAAATAACAGTGATGATCAGCCCGCCGCCTCTCTACCTAATGACCTCAACACCTTCTACGCACGGTTTGAGGCAACCAACACCCTTCCATCCGCGAGACTGGCCGAGGACCGAGACGATGACTGCACTCTGTCCCTGACCGTGGCTGACGTCAGGCGAGAGCTTCAAAGAGTGAAGCCTCGAAAGTCATCTGGGCCCGATGGAGTTCCAGGCCGTGTCCTCAGGGGGTGCGCCGACCAGCTAGCTGAGATCTTCACCTCCATATTCAACCTCTCCCTTCATCTGTCAACAGTCCCCACCTGCTTCAAGCAGGCCACCATCATCCCCATACCCAAGAAACCATCCATCACCTGTTTAAATGGCTACCGCCCTGTAGCACTGACCTCCACCATCATGAAGTGCTTCGAGCGGCTGGTCAAAACCCACATCTGCTCGACCCTTCCGAACACCCTTGACCCCTTGCAGTTTGCTTACCGTACAAACAGGTCCACGGATGATGCTATCGCCCTGACAACACACACCACCCTCTCCCACCTGGAAAAGGCAAACACTTATGTGAGGATGCTATTTGTGGATTACAGCTCAGCGTTCAACACGATTGTTCCTGCCAAACTTGTCCCCAAGCTCAGGAGCCTGGGTCTTAAAACCCCCCTGTGTAACTGGATCTTGGACTTCCTGACGAGCAGACCCCAGGTGGTGAGAATGGGCAAGCACACATCCTCCTCACTGACCCTGAGCACCGGGGCCCCTCAGGGCTGCGTGCTCAGCCCCCTCCTGTACTCTCTGTACACGCAGGACTGTGTAGCAACACACAGTTCTAACATCATCCTCAAATTTGCAGACGACACCACCATCCTGGGCCTCATCTCCAACAACGATGAGACCGCCTACAGAGATGAGGTCAGTGGCTTGGTTACATGGTGCCAAGAGAACAACCTGTCTCTCAACGTCTGCAAGACCAAGGAGATGATCGTGGACTTCAGGAAGCTGCAGAGGGGGGGTCACAATCCCATACACATCGATGGAGCTGTGGTGGAAAGAGTCTCCGAGTTCAAGTTCCTCGGTGTGTTCATCACGGATGACATGACCTGGTCCAAACAAGCGGACTCGGTGGTCAAAACTGCACAAAAGCGCCTCTACTTCCTGAGGAGACTCAGGAAGTTTGGCATGGCTGGAAAAACCCTGACAAACTTTTACAGGTGCACAGCCACCCAGGCTGTGGACTTCTAACACTGCTGCCGTCTGGGAAACGCTATCGGACCATCCGAGCACGGACCACCAGACTTAAAAACAGCTTCTTCCCCCAGGCCGTAAGGCGTCTTAATCAGCAACACTGACCCTCTGAACAGTTACAATGTACATTCTGCTCCACCACCATACAAATACACTTTCTACACATATATTCATATTATTTAATTTAATATTCCCCCCGCTTCAACTGTTGGTAAACTGCTGCTTCTTTTTGGTTAGGTATGTTATATGTTATGTCTATGTTATATGTTATTTGTTATATGTTATGTTATTTTTATTTTGTAAAGCCCTTGCCTGCCAGGTCAAAAGATCACAGGTCCCACTTACTACGTACTTACTACATATATATTCATATTTTTTTTTGTTTTAATTTAATATTCCCCACTCCACCCGGTAAACATCTGTTATGTCAATTATTTTTATTTTTTTTATTTTTGTAAAGCCCGTCTACTGTGTACAGCCGTGGCCAAAAGTTTTGAGAATGACACAAGTATTGATTTTCACAAAGTGTGTTGCTTCAGTGTTTTCAGATCTTTTTATCAGATGTTACTATTGTATACTGAAGTATAATTACAAGTGTCAAAGGATTTTATTGACAATTACATTAAGTTTATGCAAAGAGTCAATATTTGCAGTGTTGACCCTTCTTTTTCAAGACCTCTGCAATTCACCCTGGTATGCTGTCAATTAACTTCTGGGCCACATCCTGACTGATGGCAGCTCATTCTTGCATAATCAATGCTTGGACTTTGTCAGAATATGTGGGTTTTTGTTTGTCCACCCGCCTCTTAAAGATTGACCACAAATTCTCGATGGAATTAAGGTCTGGGGAATTTCCTAGCCATGGACCCAAAATGTTGATGTTTTGTTCCCCGAGCCACTTAGTTATCACTTTCGCTTGATGGCAAGGTGCTCCTTCATGCGGGAAAAGGCATTGTTCCTCACCAAACTGTTCTTGGATGGTTGGGAGAAGTGGCTCTCGCAGGATGTTTTGGTACTATTCTTTATTCATGGCTGTGTTCTTTGGCAAAATTGTTAGTGAGCCCAATCCCTTGGCTGAGAAGCAACCCCACAGATGAATGGTCTCAGGATGCGTTACTTTTGGCACGACACAGGACTGATGGTAGCGCACACCTTTTCTTCTCCAGACAAGCTTTTTTCCAGATGCCCTAAACAATCTGAAAGGGGATTCATCAGAAAAAATGACTT
Organism: Limanda limanda; assembly: GCF_963576545.1. Taxonomy (NCBI): domain Eukaryota; kingdom Metazoa; phylum Chordata; class Actinopteri; order Pleuronectiformes; family Pleuronectidae; genus Limanda; species Limanda limanda. The sequence goes on from NC_083647.1 coordinate 91,421, forward strand.
TACCCCAGTCCTCAGCAGTCCAATCCCTGTATCTTTGACAGAATATCAGTCTGTCCCGGATGTTTTTCCTGGAGATAAATGGATTCTTTGCTGCCCTTCTTGACACCAGGCCATCATCCAAATGTCTTTGCCTCACTGTGCGTGCAGATGCACTCGCACCTGACTGCTGTCACTCCTGAGCAAGCTCTGCACTAGTGGTACCCCGATCCTGCAGTTGAATCAACTTTAGGAGACGGCCCTGGCTCTTGCTGGACGTCCTTGGGCGCCCTGAAGCCTTTTTAACAATAATTGAACCTCTCTCCTTGAAGTTCTTGATGATCCGATAAATGGTCAATTCAGGTGCAATCTTACTGGCAGCAATATCCTGGCCTCTGAAGCCCTTTTTGTGCAAAGCAATGATGACTGCATGTGTTTCCTTGCAGGTAACCATGGTTAACAGAGGAAGAACAATGATTTCAAGCACCACCCTCCTTTTAAAGCTTCCAGTCTGCTATTCTGTCTAAATCAGCATGACAGAGTGATCTCCAGACTTGTCCCCATCAACACTCTCCTCTGTGTTAACAAGAGAATCACTGACATGATGTCAGCTGGTCCTTCTGTGGCAGGGCTGAAATGCAGTGGAAATGGTTTTTTGGGGATTAAGTTAATTTTCGTGGCAAAGAGGGACTTTGCAATTAATTGCAATTCATCTGATCACTCTTCATAACATTCTTGAGTATATGCAAATTGCCATTATAAAAACTGAGGCAGCAGACTTTGTGAAAATGTATATTTGTGTTTCTCAAAACTTTTGGCCACGGCTGTAGATGCTGCCTGCATAGATGCTGCCTGCCATGTCCCAAGAATTTCACTGCTCCAATGACGCTGTCATTGGTGCATGTGACAATAAACTTTGATTTGATTTGACAACTACGACTAGGGAGAAGATTTATTATCCAGCAAGACAACGACCCCACGCATACAGCAAAAGCTACACAGAAATGGCTCAAAGACAACAAGGTGAATGTTCTGGAGTGGCCAAGTCAAAGCCCAGATCTCAATCCAATCGAGTATTTGTGGCTGGACTTGAAAAGAGTTGTTCACGCCCAATCCCTGAGCAACCTGTCAGAGGTTGAGCTGTTTTGCAAGGAAGAATGGAGAAAAATTGCAGTGTCCAGATGTGCCTGCCTGATTGAGACATTTCCACACAGACTCAGTACTGTGATTGCAGCCAAAGGTGCATCTACCAAATACTTACCTTAGGGGGTGAATATTTATGCAATCATTTACTTTACCTAATATTGTTTTAATTCATTGACATAATTTTGTAAAAAGCTGTTGTCACAATGATATTAAAGAGGTTTTTTTGCAAATTCTTGTCAAAAGCCAAATTATATTGACCATGATTTCATCTATAAAAGCAACAAAAGGGTGAAACATCCAAGGGGGTGAATACTTTTTATAGGCATATATATATTTCCATCTAATATCCCCTCATGTCCTGCCACCTCTCTGCTGTTAACTATGTAAAGCTGGTGTTCTGCTTTTGCTGTTACAGGTACAAAGTTAGATGAAATTCTATTGACTTTGATAGAGACATGAATGGTACCCAGAGGGTGACTCTCTGTAAGATTATTCACGAACCATCATTATAATTAGCATTACATTTTCCAAAAGTATTTTTGACCAAATATCCAGCATCATTCTTAAAACATTTTATTAGTCAGCTAAAGGCTTGCTCTGTATGTGATGTCTCTTAAAGGTGTTTATGCTGCAGCATCCATTAAGAAATACATTGGCTTTGCCTGGTTATGACCTTGTTTGGCAGCTCTTTCCAGGCTCATTCCAGGTGAACATTCTGTATTGACAGGAAATCCAACAAAAATTAAAATCCTTTTGGATCTAATGCCAAACAATGACTTTATTTAGTGAATGCTATCACACCGAGAATCTTGTACTTATTATTAAAATACTAAAAACAACTTCAAGCATTTTAAACAAGTGTATTACAATCTTGATGACAAATAAATCATTAGTTCGGGTTTTGTTGTATAGTTTTTCCATGTAATTTGCCTCAGTTACAACTGCACCAAAATCATAGCAATAGAAGGTAAGATTTCAAATCAAATCAAATTGTATTTTAATAGTCCATATTCACAAATCACAATTTGTCTCATAGGACTTAACAAGGGGTGACCTCCTCTGCCTTTAACCCTCAAGAAGAGTAAGGAAAAACTACCCCAAAAAAACTATTTTGTCAGTAATGGTGGAGCATCTGAGTAGTTATTTTGTATATCAAGCAGTCTTCTTGTAATCATAGTCCATGGTCAGGATCCACCACCAAAATCAGATACCACCATAATCCACAATCCATCGTCATGATCTTAAAGGAACTGGAGTGTTCGCTGCCGGGACCCCTGATGCCGGAACAGGTACTGGAGTGGCGCCTGCTGTGACGCCCGACGCCCAACTGAAAGTCTTCATATACATTACTTTCCTGGAGAAACTCAAACAGCTGATAAGCTACAACCTTCTCAAGGATTTTAAACAGGAAGGGGAGGTTGGATGTTGGCTGTCGTAGGTTTAAACCTTCACGTTCAGAGTGGGTTTTTTGAGAAGGGGTTTAATTACAGCTAGCTAAAAGGACTGTGGTACATATCCTGATCATAATGATAGATTCATTGCGTTCAGTAAGGAGCTATTAATAAGGGTCAGAATTATTTTTTAAGTAACTTTGTAGGAATGGGATCTAAGATACAACTTATGGGCTATCATTATTGTCAACATGATTATTCAATTCATAGACAATAATACCTTTATCTGATTTTAGGATTAGGTTTGATAAAAATTCAAAATAAGCCCCAGGAGCATGGTAAAATACAGCAAATATGATTGGCTGTTGTGATTTCTTGGATGACTTGCATTTCAATTCAACTTTATTTGTAAAGCAACAAATCATAATATACATTATCTCAAAGTTCTGGGATTCCCCTGTACAGATATAGTAAAATATACAATATACATAATGTACAGTGGCATATACAGTAATATGTGAATATGGAAAAAATGTCCTCAACAGTCAAGACCTTTCAAATTATGGAGAAACCCAACAGTTCCCACAATGAGCAAGCACTTTGGCAACTGTAGAGAGAAAACGATTGCTCTTTAACTGAAAGAAATTTTTTTTTTGCAGAACCAGACTCAATGTGCCAACAATGCCCCAACCGGTAGGGGTAAGGGCAGAACAATGGGGAAGAGAGGACCAGTGGGTGGAAAGTGGGAGAGAAGAGACATAGGGGTGGGGAGGAGAGGGGGAGCTGTCACAGCTAGAGGGCGCTGCAAACAGTATATTTACATAAAGACATTTCAGTGTGGGACCTTTATAACACACACAAAGTTTGACAGTGATTGGAGCAAAAAATTTAAGTTGCATGGTGATACATCGAATTTAACCACCATGCCATGGACACGCCCCCTGATGAAAACTCACAAGTTGCAATTAATGGCATCACCTCCTTTAGGCTCTCCTGAACCAATTTCACATGCATCAGGTAAACAGGCTGGCAGCAGGACACCACAATGTAAAACATGAAATTTCCTGTTACAGCTAAGGGGCGCTATGACGATTGTTGAATATTATCATATGGATCTGTTTAGGGTGGAACTTTTGTTGTACATAGGAAGTTTTAAGCAGAATGGACAAAAAACAGGTTCCATAACATGACATATACCAACTGTGACTTTGATCTAATTAAATCTGTTGGATGCCAAAATTCAAGCCAAATTTACATGTTCAATCCAAAATTGCCGACTTCTATGTGGTGAAGAGTGGCAAGATAAAAACATGTTTACGTCTTGGCATGATACACCTGTGTGCCAAATTTTATTTCTCTAAAGCAAAAGTGAATTAATTAATTTGTAATTAAAGACCCTCAGTAAAAAATTGTAGGGGGCTCTATCAAACCATTTTGCCTTACCTGCCAAATATTGCCCTTCCGGGTGAGTTTGTTTTGACATTTGTTGGCGTTCCATCGGTGGTCAGGCCATCGCCGTTGAACATAAAGGCTTAAGTGTCATAAATGGCTCCACTAAAGGCTTCCCTGACCAATTTTGAGGTGGATCAAATTTTATTATTTTTTATTTATTTGCCTTTATTTAACCAGGTCGGTCCCGTTGAGATACAATTACCTCTTTTCCAAGGGAAGCCTGACCAAGACAGCAGCATACAAAAACATTTCAACAGTCACAAGACACACAGAAATCACATAACACAGAAAAGATACATTTAAAAAAAAAAAAAAAGATAAGGCAACAGGACTAAAGCTCCGGATTCACACCAAAACAAGAACAAATGCGGTATGAAGCCGCTCCAATTTCTCTCACACGAGTCTTCAAAGTTTCAAGGTTTATGAGCTCCTTTAACTTTAGAGTTTTTTGCAGTGCACCAAATTCAGAGTGAACTTTGGGCATAATTAATAAATAAAACTCATTTGAACGTAAGCAGTAATTGCTCTGGGATTTAAAGATGTAATTACATAAGTAGTGGGGGAGCAGACCCAAGATAGCTTTATAAATAAAAATATACCAATGTATAAGGCGGCGTGCTGCCAGAGATGGCCACTCAACTCGAGCATATAAGATGCAGCGGTGAGTGAGGGCTTTACAACCAGTTACAAACCTTAAGGCACCATGATATACAGTGTCTAGAGAACGCAGACAGTTTGCTGGGGCATTCATATATAAGAGATCACTGTAATCAAGTACAGGGAGTAAAGTAAAGTAAAGAGTAAAGTGGTAACAATCAACTTTTTTCTGGTAAAAAAAGAAAAACAAGATTTGTGACGGAAGAAGGATCCCAGATTCACTCTAAATTTTTTTACCAGATTTTCTACATGTGGTTTAAAAGAAAGTCGATCATCAATTAAAATGCCGAGATACTTGTAACAGTTCACAAGTTCAATTTCATACCCTTGCAATGACAAAATGCTGGGTGGAGACACAGCCACTTTCCTGCCATTGGAAAATATCAACAGTTTGGTTTTGGCGGCATTCAAGACAAGTCTTAGTTCAATGAGCTGATTTTCCACAAGGTTAAAAGCAATTTGTAAGTTGCCAAGGGCTTCGGCAAGAGTGGTGCCACAACAGTATATAACTGTGTCATCAGCATAAAAATGAAATTTGGCATTTGGGACGTTACTGCCCAATGTATTTACATAAATAACAAACAGAATCGGGCCCAGAACTGAGCCCTGTGGCACACCAGTAGAGACATTTAGCAGTGTGGATGAGCTGCCTTCAAAACAAACACATTGTTTTCTATTAGACAGATAATTATTAAACCAGCCAACAGCCTGTTCAGATAAACCTATATCAAGCAGATGTTGCTTCAGAATGGAATGATCCACTGTGTCAAAGGCCTTAGAATAATAAAATCAGCTGCTAACTTTAAGAAATATTGTTCCAAGTGATCTGGGCCTGCATATTTACTGATATCAAGAGAGCAAAGAGCTCTACGGACCTCTTCCACTGAAAACAACCTAAAAACAAAGGAAGGTTGACCAGCAGAGATAAGGCCTAGAGACATGTTTCCAACATCTGGGGCAGAAGACGCAATATTAAGGGCAGGCATAGCAATCGTGGAAGAAGACCGAGAGAATAAGGAATCAGAGGCAGAAAAATGAATATTAAAACAATCAAGTATAGTAGCCCTGTCAGTTACAGTGGTAGCATCATTAACAATACAGGGTGGGAGTTCGCTATGATTATCAGTGGCTAAGATAGATTTGATCACTTTCCAAAAATGTTTAGGGTCGTTTAAATTTTTCGTTATTGCAGAGAGATTAAAGCTAGACTTTGCTTTTTTAATAAGAAAGGTAAAACAATTTCTGAGTTGCCTAAATATAAGATTATCTGCCTCAGACTGTGTCTTTCTGGCCTTAGCCCAGGCAAGATTTCTATTATGCAGTAGATCGGCTAAATCGGGCGTGAACCAGGGATTATCCCTTCCCTTAACCTTATATCTTCTGAAGGGAGCATGCTTATCAAGCAGGGAAGATAAACCTTCAGAGAAAAATTGCCATGCAGTCTCTACATCATTAATAATTCAATACGATCCCAGTTAAGATCATATAAATCACGGAAGAACGCCTGTTCAACAAAGGCCCTCATTACGTTTTATCAAAATACGAGGTTTGGATTTTGGAACTTTGGCATTTCTGACTGCAGCAATCACACAGTGGTCACTAATATCATTTGCAAAAACACCTGACATAGAATACTTGTGCGGGACATTAGTCAAGAACAAGTCAATTAAAGATGATTTATCTGGACACTTCAAATTGGGTTGTGTGGGGCTTTCAATGAGCTGCGTAAGATTCAAAGAATGAAAATGAAGACGCTAACCACTTCAGAGCAGGTTCCTTATCACACATTCACACATTGACAGTGATAAAAACATGGAAGTTACAGTTACTTGAAGGTTCATTGTCAGGGTTAGGTTAAACAGGTGGACCCAGAAGCAGAGCTTTAAACAAAAAGTATCCTTTTAATAGAAAAATGTCCAACAGAAAAAACAACAAACAGAGGAATCTCAAAAAAAGTCTAAACTGAAAAACAACAAAGAGCACACAGGGGAAAACACCAGGCGTACGGCCCGGAGGCTGGTCAGGGTCAAAGCACGAAGGCTCAGGCAGACGGCTCGGAGGCCGGTCAGGGTGAAGCACGGGGGCTCAGGCGGACGACCCGGAGGCAGCTCAGGAACAGAAGCAGGGGGCTAGGGAGATGACAGCAGCTTCTGCAGCTGTCCAGGAATATGAAGGGGTGTTGACCAATCCCCGGCGTGGGGCAGGAACCGGAGTGGCCGCTGACGGGACCCCCGATGCCAGAACAGGTGTGGCGTCTGCCGGGACTCCCGACGCCAGAACAGTTACCAGCCAAGGGCTGTCCGTAGGCTATCCGAAATATCCACGGATAGTTAGAAAAATCAGAAGTGCACGAAAAGCTCTCCGAAGCGCTCGGAGAGGGCGTTCCACGGCGGAGAGGGTGGTCCTATCTGTCCGTATCCGTAAAAACGGAGTAGCATAAATCGGCCTTTACTCCCTTTCTTCCTATAACCTCACAGCTTCAAACCACAACCTTTCCCTTGTGCCTGCAGTCTCAGGTTCACCCTGCAGCAGATTGAAGTGGTCATACCTTTGTCCGAGTATGTGCTCAACCTGCTGCCGCTCCCATAACGCGAACTACGCGCTGTGCGTCGGGCACCAAGTCCCAAGGAGGCACCAAAAAATAGGAAACTGAAAAATCATCATAGTTATAATAATAATGTAGCTGAGCGTTTGGTTGTATCATAGGTTCGGCCTCAGCCGACAAAGGACACGAGAGCAGGTCATGCGCTCGGGACAGCACACCCGTTGATTCTCCGTTCATTTTACAACTTCACTCGTCACAGAACCCACTTCCTTTAAAACCCCCTTTCAAAATAAGAGTCACTACCAACAACCCGCTTAGAACAGGAAATACAAATCAACCCTCAACAATAACGTCATTAAATAAAATAGCTTACAATTATAATGCCGATATTATTTCAGTATGGAAATATTAGGCACCTTTTAGGCATGTATATCACAAAACAGGCAGGACAAGAGAAATATTTAATTGCTCAAAAAAGTAACGATGGTGCGTGTCCTAAGTTGAGATTTTACTATTAAACATTATGCATTTTACAAGTAGGCCTAGCTGACGCCAGCTAGATGTTACTTTACTTTACATTCTATTGTACTTTATATTAGATTAGATTTATCAAATAGTTGATAAATAAAGGGAGAGAGCACCTTCACAGCAAAATCGGGAGTGTTAATTCAACTCACAGAGTGTTAAATTTTACACTTTTTCTGAGTTTATATAATCCTCACGGATTCTGAGTTAAAATTACACTTTGAAAAGTGTTAATATTTGAACTCTAAATTGTGTTATTCCCTTTCACTGTGAGTGTTAATTTTTAACATACATAGTGTTATTTTATGACACGTTAAAGTGTATTTTTAACACTAAAATCGTGTTATTTCATTTCACTATGAGAGTTAATTTTTAACATAAAGTGTTATTTTATGACACATTAAAGTGTATTTTTAACACTAAAATCAGAATGAGGGTTAGTCTCACACCTGTCTTGATAAAGAGAGCTGAGGGATTTTGTTATGGTTCATTGGGTGCAGCCGAGAGAGGAACATGGCTCCTCCCATATTTTATGATCAACTCCACCTAAAGTGAATCTAACTCAGTCACAGGTGTTAACATTTAACTCGCTTGATTGACAACGCTCGCAGAGCTTTTTGATCACTGCAGGTGTTAAAACAACTCCAAAATCAACACCCACCAACTCAAAAATATTAACACTGAAAAAACAACACTACAGATTTTGCTGTGTACGAGAGTTAATTTTTAACATACATAGTGTTATTTAATGACACATTAAAGTGTATTTTTAACACTAAAATGAGAGCGAGGGTCAGTCTCACACCTGTCTTGATAAAGAGAGCCGAGGGATTTTGTTATGGTTCATTGGGTGCAGCCGAGAGAGGAACATGGCTCCTCCCATATTTTATGATCAACTCCACCTGAAGTGAATATAACTCAGTCAAAGGTGTTAACATTTAACTTGCTTGATTGACAACGCTCTCAGAGCTTTTTGATCACTGCAGGTGTTAAAACAACTCCAAAATCAACACCCACCAACTCAAAAATATTAACACTGAAAAAACAACACTACAGATTTTGCTGTGTACGAGAGTTAATTTTTAACATACATAGTGTTATTTAATGACACATTAAAGTGTATTTTTAACACTAAAATGAGAGCGAGGGTCAGTCTCACACCTGTCTTGATAAAGAGAGCCGAGGGATTTTGTTATGGTTCATTGGGTGCAGCCGAGAGAGGAACATGGCTCCTCCCATATTTTATGATCAACTCCACCTGAAGTGAATATAACTCAGTCAAAGGTGTTAACATTTAACTTGCTTGATTGACAACGCTCTCAGAGCTTTTTGATCACTACAGGTGTTAAAACAACTCCAAAATCAACACCCACCAACTCAAAAATATTAACACTGAAAAAACAACACTACAGATTTTGCTGTGTTGGCTGCATGCTTTCAGTTTTAAATTTTTATAATTTTTTCGGTATAAGATTCTTTGTTTGAATATTTTGATTTTGCACTTTACTTGAATGTGTGTTTTAGTTGTTCTACATAGCCTACTGCTTTTACAAAGTAAGTAAAGTTGTGACTTTGTCACAACTTTTTATTTAACAAGATTGACTATTCTTGTTTGTACTTATTGATGATTATTTAATGTAATTTATTCAAAGTAACATTGAATTTGGGAAAAACATGTCTGGTTTATTTTGATACGATTCTGTTTACTGAAGAAAAGTTTGCACTTTCAAATGTATAGTGTGTGTTAGCTCTTCTACATAATATGTTTACAAAGTCAGCAAAGCTGTAAAGATTTTCTCAATACTTGAATGTGTGTGTTTTAGCTGTTCTACATAGTGTGTTTACAAAGTAAAGTAAAATTGTGTGAATTTTCTGCTTCTAAATCTATGCTTTATTGAAGAAGATTGCGAACTTGTATACTTCTGCTTTAAAGTTTGTATTTATGGATGACTTTTTAATTTCTACGAAGATTTTGCACATCCCAATACTTGTGTGTATGTATGTTTTGTCTGTACTGTGTTTACAAAGTAGATTTTCCTTTTTCGTTTTAATATAGTGTTAAACTGGCAGAAACAAACGTTTTTTTCTTGGGGGGGGGGCATCATAAAGGAATTATGCTTAGGGCACCACAATGGCTAGCAGCAGCACTGTCTCCATCACTAACCAATCGGGTCAAAAAACACAATTACCCTACTGTTAGTCTTGTTTGCCCTTGTATGAGCACACCGTTGCAGCTGTATATAGAATAGTATATAATAAAACCAAAGAGCAGAATGTTAGCACAATGCCACATCCTCATTTAACACTACTGTCTTATATCTTCAGTTTATGATGATAATCAACTGCTCGCTAGGAATTATGCTGTAAAGTACATTGTCAGACTCACATTTGCATCATTCAAGGTGGGTATGGACATGAAACTCTCCAAGTTAATCATCAATAAAAAATATTATCTGCTGTGTCTGAAAACAAATTCTCTCAGCTTTAGTTTGTACAGCCGTGGCCAAAAGTTTTGAGAATGACATAAGTATTGGTTTTCAAAAAGTGTGGTGCTTCAGTTTTTTCAGATCTTTTTATCAGATGTTGCTATGGTATACTGAAGTACAATTACAAGCATTTAATAAGTGTCAAAAGATTTTATTGACAATTACATAGAGTTTATGCAAAGAGTCAATATTTGCAGTGTTGACTCTTCTTTTTCAAGACCTCTGCAATTCGCCCTGGCATGCTGTCAATTAACTTTTGGGCCACATCCTGACTGATGGCAGCCCATTCTTGCATAATCAATGCTTGGAGTTTGTCAGAATTTGTGGGTTTTTGTTTATCCACCCGCCTCTTGAGGATTGACCACAAGTTCTCAATGGGATTAAGGTCTGGGGAGTTTCCTGGCCATGGACCCAAAATTTCGATGTTTTGTTCCCCGAGCCACTTAGTGATCACTTTTGCCTTATGGCACGGTGCTCCATCATGCTGGAAAAGGCATTGTTCGTCACCAAACTGTTCTTGGATGGTTGGGAGAAGTGACTCTCGGAGGATGTTTTGGTACCATTCTTTATTCATGGCGGTGTTCTTAGGCAAAATTGTGAGTGAGCCCAATCCCTTGGCTGAGAAGCAACCCCACAGATGAATGGTCTCAGGATGCGTTACTTTTGGCACGACACAGGACTGATGGTAGCGCTCACCTTTTCTTCTCCGGACAAGCTTGCTTCCAGATGCCCCAAACAATCTGAAAGGGGATTCATCAGAAAAAATGACTTTACCCCAGTCCTCAGCAGTCCAATCCCTGTACCTTTTGCAGAATATCAGTCTGTCCTTGATATTTTTCCTGGAGAGAAGTGGCTTCCTTGCTGCTCTTCTTGACACCAGGCCATCCTCCAAAAGTCTTCGCCTCACTGTGCGTGCAGATGCACTCACACCTGCCTGCTGCCATTCCTGAGCAAGCTCTGCACTGGTGGTGCCCCGATCCCTCAGCTGGATCAACTTTAGGAGACGATCCTGGCGCTTGCTGGACTTCCTTGGGCGCCCTGAAGCCTTCTTCACAACAATTGAGCCACCTTCCTTGAAGTTCTTGATGATCCGATAAATAGTAGATTTAGGTGCAATCTTACTGGCAGCAATATCCTTGCCTGTGAAGCCCTTTTTGTGCAAAGCAATGATGACTGCACGTGTTTCCTTGCAGGTAACCATGGTTAACAGAGGAAGAACAATGACTTCAAGCACCACCCTCCTTTTAAAGCTTCCAGTCTGCAATTTTGTCTCAATCAGGATGACAAAGTGATCCCCAGCCTTGTCCTCGTCAACACTATCACCTGTGTTAACAAAAGAATCACTGACATGATGTCAGCTGGTCCTTTTGTGGCAGGGCTGATATGCAGTGGAAGTGTTTTTTGGGGGATAAGTTAATTTTCGTGGCTAAGAGGTACTTTGCAATTAATTGCAATCCATCTGATCACTCTTCATAACATTCTGGAGTATATGCAAATTGCGATCATAAAAACTGAGGCAGCAGACTTTGTGAAAATGAATATTTGTGCCATTCTCAAAACTTTTGGCCACGGCTGTACTTTCCAACAGTATTAATGTTTGTATTTGAGCGATCCAATATGTTGTTTAACCTCAAAACATTGTCCCATTCCCCTCCAGATTTTAACCATTCAGGCTGCTTGTAAGATTCCCTGTGTTATAACTTATTAACCTGGATCACAGCTGTACAAGATTATTCTGTTCATGACAGCATTTGACCTCAGACCTAAGATATCAGAGGGAAATGGCTGACATGTGAATGTTGTCAATGCTGCTTGCAATGATGGTACTTTGGCAAAAGTAAAAGCAGTCATCGTGTTTGCAAAAACAAATATGCACGTAATAAATAGTGTAAGTTATTTTGGTATAGGTATTTTTGTCAGTATTGCGTTCTGACTTTGCAGTGCCTTGACATTTTATTGCAGTTGCAGCTCATCTCACGGTTGTCACAGCCTTTGCCATCACATCCTCCACCTTGGAAATTGGTTTACACTTGCAGCCATCGGCTTTGACCTGCATCATAGCTCTTCAGATTTAAGGCTCCTCTGTGGTTTAAAGCCAGCTGGGTGAGGATTCCAGGGCCCCGGGTAATTGAAGTCGGCTGCTGACGGGTGTGCTATGATTTGTGTGGTGACAAGGGGTGTAATTACATGGCTGGTCAGAACGAACATAGCAGTAGTTTAAAGTTCTTATGGGCACTAACTGGACTAATAAAAAGATCCTAACACTTCCATATTTAAATATGTGATGTCAGCATAATCTGACTTGAATTTATAAAATATAGTTTAAAGTCTTAACAGAAAACAAAAAGAATAACTCTGACCCTGGTGGTCAAACAGTAGACAGCAGTTTGCAAAAAATAGAAGGAAACACTCATGCCTCAACAGGATGGGCTGAGAAGAGATAGTGGGGCGAGAGGAGAGAGAGCAGAGACAGAGAGACCAGGAACTGTCATATTTCCATACTGTCAAACTGAATGAAGAGACAACAAACACAATTTTATTGTATATACTTAATTAAGCATTAGTGTGTTGTGGCTATGTCTTATTATTTCAATGTTTAATTCGTAATTGCAGTTTGGGAAATATACTTGGTTAAATAGCCTCAATTTTAAGTTGTTTCCAAGATTATTATGGCGCATTTCAGATGATCCTCAATAATATGTTAATACATCCATCACAAACAGAGGCCTTAGACTTATTTCTGTTCCTGCTTAAACAAAAGAAGGATTAAGATATACATATTTTATATTTATGTTGGGGAATGATCATGAAATCGTTAATCAGTGTTGTCAAATTTAGATGAAATATTTTAGATATAGTTTGTGTAAAATTTGTCAGATGGTTACATAGATCAAAACACTGGTCCAATAAATCCCTGGAAGCCGAAGTTAGTGAGGCTGTAAACAACCAGCTCTATGTACTGCAGCCATATGTTTAGAGTTTAAATTGCTCTGCACCCTATGTTTGTACATGCCTTTCGATGTATCAGTGTATCCATGCAGCCCTAATCTGGCATCAAGACTAGGCTCTCTGGAAAGATCCAGAGGCCAAAAAAGATAGTCATGGACAAAAACACACTCCAAACCACATGTCATCTCAGTGAAATATGATAATAATATAGGAGAGAGTTTACATTTTGTAAAAATATGCATTATTTGTCTTAGCTTTCATTTATGACTGGCTGAGCCGCCAGTGATGATGGAGGCCATTCTCTTTAATGTTTCTAGATGTGGACCACAGAGCAGCCAACACCCCTGTCTATCTTTAGAGCAGGGAATCCACCCAATAGCTGTCAGTCCAGCCGTCAAATCCATGACTGCTAAAACACTCCAGACCCCCAAACAATAACACCATCATTCAGAGACATATACTTGCCAACCACACAAACAAACTGCATCCCTGATACTATTTATATATTTATGTGGTAGAAAGGAGTAAATAAATCCGACCTTTAAATCCTCACTTGTAGCCTACACAAGAGCAATTTGCCATTTTACAGAAAGAAGGGAAAAAAAGAAAACATTTTTTTAAGAATGCTTAGAAAAGGAACAAAAATGAATCTACTTTTAAAGTTAACTCAATACTTAATTTTTCATGGACTCCACCTATGTTTTTACAAGAACTGTGAACTGCATTTAAAGGTCAAAGAAATAATGGCTTAAAAAATGACTTGCATTAAATTTATGAAAAAGAATATTGCTGCTGCTGGAAAAAAAGATTAACGACGCAGGCTGTGCACTTTTTGGATCTCACTTGCGCTGTGCTGTGAAGCACTTAATGAATCACTGCTCTATATACAAGGAATTAATAGCGATGGTGTGTTGTCATGGACTGTGTTGATTCTAAATCTCAGACCATCTGATCTGGCCTCAGCTTAATCTGTTTTGCAAAAGTCACATTAGGAGGCCTGCTGGAAAACTTCACTTGATCCAACTGCAACACCAGGAAAACAAGTGGTGATCTGCACCCTATGTTTGTACATGCCATTGATTAGAGACTGAGATTCATTAGCACGGAGATAGGCTAAAAGACTAGTTAGAGGCCAATGTGAATGTAGAGAAGAATGTTGTGGTAATTTTGAGATAAGATCGTTGATTTCATCAACCATGTGCCATGATAATTAAGTTTGTAAATAACTATCTATTTCTGAAATACAACTGTAGAATGACGTTTTCTCCTCTCCAGGATTTAAATTACTGAGCAGTCAGTTGATCCAAGGTGTCTGCATCCTATATCTTGAGTTGTTTTATTTAAGCTATAAACACTGGTTTAAGTTAAGAATAGATTGTGGTTTTGGTGAAATATTGTCTGTGTCAAGCTTTTAAGTCAGTGACTTCAATCTTCAGCAAAGAAGTGTTTGAGTCACTAAACATATAGGAGGCTTATTGCAGGAGGCAGGAATTGATATTGCAGGCAGAAAGCTTCATTAACAATTTTGCTTTAAAACTGAAACTGCACAGAAAATAAATATGAATAAAAGTACAAACATTTTCGTGATTGAGGATACCACAGCATTTTGTTTTTCAGATGTTAACACAAATTAAAGGAAGGTTAAATTTATAATGAGTGTGACGAAAATACTTACAAAAATATACAAACCCTAGGTAAAGGGTAATCGATAATTAGAATGCAGGGACCATCTTAAGACCCCTAACATTGTGCTTTAATGTTAAAATAAAAAATACAGTATTAAAAAAAATTATGTAGCAGGTTTTACAAAAAAACACCATAAAGAATCATAATAAAACAAACATGTTTGTAACCTATTAAAATAGAAAATGTTAACTCTTAAAAGATTTAAAAGACTAAAAACTATAACTCATAACTACATTTCTGAGACTAAAACACCTTTGCTTTAAGGGTAAGAATCATTTAACAATGTCAGATAACATTGTTCACATGACTGTAAGTCTTTTTGCCCTGTTCTCTTTTAATGTATAAAAGATTATTTGTGTGTTTCAATGGGTTTGCTGTATCACCTCTTGTTAGTGGGTGTGTTGTAGAGTGTTATAGAGTTATAGAAAGCAAAGAATAAGTGAAGTCATTTAGGCTGCATATCTGCACCACATCAAAAACAAATGCATTGGCTGAAGTGTTCCAGCTGCTG
Organism: Limanda limanda; assembly: GCF_963576545.1. Taxonomy (NCBI): domain Eukaryota; kingdom Metazoa; phylum Chordata; class Actinopteri; order Pleuronectiformes; family Pleuronectidae; genus Limanda; species Limanda limanda. Next base: position 106,745 of record NC_083647.1, read on the forward strand.
CTCACACTCCCTCATAATCACCTGTAATTAACGTTACAGCTGAATTTTTTGAACAGAAGTCATCAAATTGTTTAAACCCTAAGTCTGTCGCAAATTCTCTTTACCAAAATGATGAGTTTTGGGATTTAATTTTATGATTTTATTTATAAATATATATTATATTTTTTATATTTTAATACATTGCTGAAAATTGTTGCTAAACCCAATATCTATGTAATTTGTTGGAATTCTGATTTGGCTTTCTGCTTGAAGTTTGTACTTACTCATGTCTACGTAGGTTTTCTCCAGGTAGTACGGCTTCTTCACGCAATCCAAAAATAAGCAGATAAGGATTGATCAAATCAAAATTGATGTGTGAATGGTTGTTTATCTCTATAAGTTAGCCCTGCTAAATGCTGGCAACGTGTTCTGGATGTACCTGCATCTCTTTGTCAGCTTGAATTCTGATTCCAATCAGCTTCGTTTTCTGAAGTGCTTGACAATGTACTGCATTCAATTAAAACCCTATAGGCCTACATGAACGTGTGCCTGCTGTTTGACATGCCTGACACTGCTGTATAATATAGATACTGTTTGGCACTCCACATTATTGTGGGGCTGACCTATACAATTATCTTGAGCTGTGCAATGGTCCATAAAGTGCTTTATTTGTGTGCTATGTTATGCCTTTTCATAGCCAACATTAATTACTTATTTAAGGAAATTTTGTTTTCATAAGTTTTAGCTTTTAGAAACATAAATGTTGTATTTTGAGGATCGTCTCTTCTGGGGAATAGAAAGCAGAACTCAATTAAATGAAAAATAGATTTATATATTATTTGATTGTTTGATTTTACAGGCTAAAGGGGGCAGACCTTTAAAAAAAATAATAGCTGATCACTGGTTTTCACATTGTGTAAGTGTAAAATTATTATTTGCCCCAAACTTGGCATGGGCCGGTATGGGCCATGGAAGAACACATTATATTTTGTTTGGAGGGGCCAGATACAATCATAATAGAATAGAAAACAATAGAGTGAGTTGTCTCAAAAGAAGTTTCCATTTTGGGAGAATATAACTAACAATGTGATAGGAATTGATGCATGGCCAGAGGTGTCAAAAGTATTCACGTTCATTACTTAAGTAGAGGTATAGATACTAGGGTTTAAAAATACTTCTGTAGAAGTTGAAGTATCAACTCAAGCTTTTTACTTAAGTAAAAGTGTAAAAGTACTGGTTTCAAAACTACTTAAAGTATAAAAGTAAAAGTATTGTAAGAGGAATTTTTCCCCCATTAATGGATGGCGGGCTGCAGTTGGCCCGCGGGCCGCAGTTTGGACACCCCTGCCGTAGGTGAACCTGCGGAAGGATCATTACCGGTACAGCCTGATTCCCCCCACAGGTGCTTGGGGTCTCGCGCTGCCCAGGGCCAGCGTGTCTCCCGAGGCCGGGGGTTGTGTGGGTTGGCACGTGAGTGCTCCCCCCCTCCCCCCCCTCTCTTTTTCTGTGTCCTCCACTTTGTCTGAGCCCTGTCCACGACCGTTCGGTGCCTCCTTCTCCGCTCTTCCGACCCCCCCTCCGTGCGCCTTTGCCGGCCTGCTCCGATGGCCGATGGATCTAACAACGAGGCGCGTAACCGGAGATGGGGGGAGGGGGGGAGAGGGGGTTGTGTGATTCAAATTCTCGTTTGAATATTTGCTACTACCACCAAGATCTTCGTTACTTGACACCTCTGTGCATAGCTGTAGCACTTATAGTTGCAGCCCTACTTTGCTGAATATGTAAATATTATTTTGAAAGCTCACAATTTCTGGCACTAATGGGAGATCGTCCTATTTGTTTAATGGGGACAGGTTTTGTATATTTGATGACTCCACAATTCAATTTTAAACCCATCAAAGAAACATTCATGAAATAATAAAATCATACACAATGTTTATGACGTTTCAATTATACTTTACTGAAGACCATAGTCGTTGTCTTTTTAAGTGGGTTTTCTTATTTTTGCTAAATAAAATGACAAAAACCTCCACAAAACATCTCTGTGGTGAGACTGTTCTCAGCCTCTGGACATTTAACATACTGTGGAATGTAATCCTGTTACAAATGAAATAAAATACCAGAAATACAATATTTAACATCCATAAAAACGTCACGTATAACATTGAGATATATGGCAAGTCAATCCGCCAGCCGCCGCATTCTTAGGCAGACATAACATCGCAAAATACCTTAAATTAAATATAAATAGCGGACAAAGAATCCATAATATAATGTAGATATGTACAACTGTGCACCATGGCAACACGTTTCATCACAGCACCTGCATGTTATCGAGTCCACATCAATTGTATGTACATACAATTTTCCCGTTAGGTCGCTTTATTATATTATCAGCTGTCCGAGTCCACATCACTTTTACTCTCTTCGGTTTTCTCCGCAGACGTTTTGGTCGATTTGTTCCATTTGTGAGAGTTCTCTGATTCCTCTGATGAAGACCTTTTCTGCCTCCTCCACTTCGCGCGTCTGTTTTTGAACCAAACCTACATGATAAGAAAGCACAGTTACATTAATACGTATATCGCTCCAGCCGTCCGAGGCCTTCCTACGCGTTTGTGTGATTCCTTGAAATTCATTAAAACGATCACTAGGCTTGGAACATATTTTCTTAACTCTCCATTAACAGTGCACATGTAATATCATGACCACGAATGCGTCTAATTTCATTTACGACGTTCTCAATGATGTCGTCAATTATTTGTGGCGAAGTGCATATATTTAGCTTTTGCATAAAACAATTAAAGGTGTTTCATTTCATATCGCTTGCGAAAACCGTCATCTGGACAATAAAAAACCCATCTTACTACTGTAATTCTAAAGGAAACGTTAAATATTTTGTCAAAATCATGTGATCAAAATTATCTATTGTTCAGTGGTTGTTTGCCAGACAGATTTTAAAGTGCAATCCCAACTTCGGTTTAATTCACTCAAAATGGTATATTACAGGTACAGTTTAATTAATGTAAACACTTCCACAAGTGTGCTTCCTGGTGTTATAGCCTATTTATCAAAAATATTTTGAATCATGTCCTGAAGTTTTATAATAAAAATTATAAAACTTCAGGACATTTATCTTTTTATAAATGAGACATGAGTAAATCCTTTAAGTAGAAAGAGCAACAAGAAAACTAAACGAACTAAGTAAGGTGATTACAAAAATATTTTCTGCAGTAACCTGGAAAACATGCCCTAAAATAGATTAACTAAATATTATCAATAATATTATGAATAATAATGACGGATAGAGGGAGTTTATCTCTCCACGTTCGCCAAAGTGCTAGCTATTTAAGGTCTCGTCTTTACAAATAAAATTGAATTGAATTTAACCAAACGAGGCCTAGCCTCTGGTTCTTAGTCCAGTAACGCAATTGATAATATTAATAATAAAAGCATTATTATTAATATTACTTCAACTCGTTTGAATCCATATCCAATCTGAATTAGCGGAGTGAACCATTTTAAACGGCAGTAGACAGCTAAACTGTGGGAAAAGTCAAAGCACATCTGACCTCAACCTTCTCCTCTCGGAGATGCACTTTGCGTGCCAGTTGCTCTCGGGTGCCGACGTCCGGATATTTGGTCTCTTGGAAGAGGCCCTCCAGAGCTTCCAGCTGCTCGTCAGTGAAGATGGTGCGGTGCCTCCGCTTCCTGCGGCAATGCAGCTGATTTAATAGCTGCAGCTCGGTTCGTGACAGGCTGCCCACGTTCATGTAGGACATCATCTGGTGAGGGACCGGAGAGATCAGCACAGAGCTTGTGCTGTCGTAGCCTGTGGGACGGAGGATGCAGAAAAATCATACATGGCAACAAACTACTTCTGGGTATAGCCCCAGAAAGTAATAATAACAATGACAATAACAACATTAATAATAACAATAATCTTAATTTAGCTTTATAGCGTTTTACTTCTTGACGACCACTCAAAAGGCTTTACAATATAGTTTTGGCTCACTCATTTACACACACTCTCATACAGTTCATCTATGGGCAGCCGGGTATCACTCATCAGTCACACATGCTGGGACCGCCGTCAGGGGCAATTTTGGGTTCAGTATCTTCTGCGCGCGGAATGGGGGATCGTGGGATCAAACCACCGACCTTCTGGTTAATGGACGACCCCCTCTAACTTTTGAACCGTAGCAGCTAATGATAATAATAATAATGTTTATTATTAGCTTAAATAACAGTATAATCTAACGTTTTCTTTTTGTATAAACTCGTGGTTCATGTTCAGTCCGTGCATTCAAATATAAGGATAAAGAGGTCACGAGCATGACGCATAATGTGAATATGACATAAATAGGTTTTAATATGAATGCCCACATACGTACATTTAAATTAACGTTTTTTGACACGTGCTATAAAAAATGATATTTTCTTCTTCAGACCATTTGTGTTAGAGTTAGCACCAAAACATCAAACATAAACTTTATTTAAGTTACTTTCTGGAAAACTTCCAATTTTTATTCCTGTCAACATTATTTAAAAAAAAAAATACAAGAGAATGAGTGATGTAAAATTTAAAACGTAAAAATCTGAAACTATCCTTTGGGGAGAACAGGAGCTTGGCTGTCCTACCTGCTGGGATGCAAGGGCACTGCTGTGAGCTGAGGCCGGGCACAGAGCCGCAGCATGGCGGTCCTCCTCCAGCGCCCTGGACCTGCAGCTGTCCGTAGTAATAACCGTTATATCCTATCCTGGTCCCGTTCACAGACTGTATACTGGGAGGAGAAGGTCCACATGTGGTCGTGTACAGTCCGTTATAGTCGGTGTAGATAGAATCCGTCAGGCCGGCGGACAGCACCAGTGGGCCGCCCCTATGTAGCAGAAGTGGCTCCTTGCAGCTCGGTCGGCCGGACAAAATACTGTCTATGCTGAACATCCCGGCGGGCATTACTACAGCTCGGACACAGAAAAAGTCGGAAAGGTGAAAACTAATCTGTAAGTAAAATGCTTTCGATTTCCGTTCGGCGTGGAAAAAAGTTTTCTAAAACTGCGTCATGACGACTCTGGAGACTTCATTTTTTGTATGTAAGTACGACTACGAGAGCTCGTCTCATGGAAGCAGAGTGGTGGTTTTAGTGGGGCCAGCAACTTTTATACCCTGATGACGTCACGTCGGAGCAGCGTTGCTCTAGGATCAGATGCTGAATGGCGACACATCTGTGTATTAACAATTAATTCAATTAAGATAATCCGAGTCAGAGTGTCTTCCTACAGAGTAATCGGATTATATCCTCGTCAGTGAAGACAACATAATCTAACTGGCTACATAAATATCAGTATTTACAAAGACGGCAGGACTAGCCTTTTCCCATAAATGCACTAGTTCATGAGCTCCACATTATATTGGACCAGGAAGACTACAGATTTGTTTTATTGCTGTCCGGTTGGGAACGGGAAATGTTTTAAAGGTTTAACAAAAACGATTTAATATTAACTAACAGCCCAAAGGTAACTGTGCATTAAGTGCTAAAGTAAGTCATTTCAAGACAAATGTACTGCCAAATTTGAGTTGCCAGAAAGTTTCAGAACTATCAACAGGTTACCAAAAACTCAGTAGGCTACAATTTATTACATTTTCTACCTAATTTACTGATATAGGAAGAAGAACAGAAAAGACGCATTGCAGTCTAAGGTGCTGCTACATTCCCAGGGTAGTAGGATCTATGGCATATGAATTTTTTTTATTATAACAGTAATTATTATTAGGCTAGTAGTACATTGAAATGGCTATTCATTAGAAATTGTATTGTATAAATAGTCTACATGCAGCCCACTGGTACAAGATAAAACATCAAAATGACCCTTACCTGTAGATTTATACGAACAACATGCGTAATGGTGCACTAGAATTGTCATCAAGGCTTTTTAGGTCTCTCTCCTTCCCCAGATGAGTCAATTAATGTTAACCATATTCTATGTCAGACAGGAGCCACGGAGCACTGGTTCATCTCATTATCAACCCTCCGCTTACTTCTCCGTGGGGAGCAGATCAGTGCGTTTCCTCCATGACAACAGCTCCCTCTCTGCGTGTCAGCAACGCCGAGCATTTCCCCCCTGCCTAGGATAAGATAACGACCCATTAAAGCCCCCCATTCAGACTGGAAAAAGAGAAGTTATTGCATATTTACACGGCTAATCAACATGGACTCAGTGGTGGCGGGGGTACACGGGACGTGGATTCTCCATTCAGACCTTAATAGGTCTCACTGATTGCATTTAACTTTCAATGGGGTCTTAATACTCTCGCCAGGCTGATAGATAAGTTTATTTTGAAATGTGCGCTCTAGATATGGGAAATGATTAGCGCGGTACGGACACGGCCAGTGTTATATGTCAGAATCCCACTGTCCTTTACCTAATGCGTTAAACTGATACAAATCACAATTCAAAGTTTCCACGTGTTGGTTTTCCCGAAACAAAAAATTCAGTGATTTTGCATGCTATTTAAAATTTAAATAAACATTTACCTATCAAGAATAGCTTTGAATATTTGTTTTATTTCCCATAGGAAAGACAGAAAGAAAGACATGAAGAATTTTCAATTTTCTTTTACATGCTCTTATCATTATATCCCTTCTCTCATCACCAGCTCAGCAACAAACTGGTAACCCTTTTTGAAAAAGAATTACATGTCATTAGGGTAAGCAATTGAAAAAACTTCAACTTGAACTTTAGCCTACTACAAACCAAGCCACATGTAGGTTATTTTCTGTTCCTTAGGCAATCCAACAGTATTTCCACTTTCCACTGTTTTATAAGGAACAGCATGTGTTATCTGTCAGTCAAAAACTGCCTCATAAACCAAATGGATCCTTTCTGCCTTACTGTCACTGTCTTCTCTATCACCGGAAGAAAACTGTAACTACTCAGTCAGGCTCCTTTCACCATGTTACGTCCTTGTCCCATGTCTCCATTATTTCCAGGGTTATCATCATCAATCATACATCTCCACCATTGCCCATGGTGTTGGCATAGCAAGATGGGAGACATACTATGGACTGTAGTTTGTCCAAAACATTTTCCTTACTTTATAGTTGTTAAACAGTCCCATTAATCCCTATGAGACAAATTACAAATACAAATACAATTTGATTGATTGATTGATTAATTAATTGATTAATCATAGCTCTGGCAATGTACTTCTTAAGACTGTTCCTAAAATTAATTGTACCCACATCAGCTCAAATAATACAGGCAATTCATGGTTAAAAAATACTTTGTTTTGCCTTAAGCAACATTCAACAGAGATAATACTTATTTAAATTGTATCTATGCCCGGTTCCCTCTTGAGTTTACTAATTAAATCCACTCCTGTCATAATCATGCATTTCCAGAGAAATGAAAGCGAAATCATGTATTTTAGGTTTAAAGAAAAAAAAAAGTATAACTTATTTACATTCTAGTTCAGGTAATTTACAGATGGATATCCTTTGGAACCAATTGATTTTATTTGCGTTTAATTGCACACACGGATGCATTTTTTCTATTTTTCTGAATGCACAAATCTCTTTGAAGCCCTGCTTGCTTTTCACTTTTGATAAAAAGCCTTTTCTGTTATACGTCCAGCCAAGTGAAGAGACAGAGAGAAGCAAAAGCCAAATGCTGTTATTATTTTCAATTTTTTTTTTTACTTCCAACTGAAAGGACCCAGTCAAAAGGGATTGCTATAAAATTAAATAAAATAAAGAGCTACGGAAGGCAGCACTTAAAGTTGAATTGAGGTGTCAATCAAGCAGCAGATGGAGACACAAAGCAACAAAAGCAGATGCATCTTTATATATCAGAGCCCTGATCTGTAAAACCTGCTTAAACATAATAAATAAAACAGCAAGACTTGGTTATGCATCCTTTCCAGAGGGGATAAATACATGGTTATGGTTCTACATGATTTTACACCTATTTGCCCTTTTTCCACTGCCTGCAGCAGAAGTTACATCATTTACATAACCACAACATAAACAACTGCTAATAGATATATTTTGGTTATGCTCATGTAAACGTTTTTGATATATTACTTTTTTAATCCATCAGAGTCATGGATGTTGGAAATATAGGGGAAAGTGGGTTCTGTTGTTATGCTCCATTTTCCTCCAATCAGAATCAAGGTCTGAGTGATGTCCCCTAGCGTCATTTCAGTATAGAGAGAATTTGAGTTTGAGTTTTAAATTATTCTCCAATTAGCCAAACAGCATCTAAAACCCTATTATCCCCATTGCATGTCAACTATACAATCTATGAATGTTACATCTGATATGGTAAATGGTTAAACGGTTTTGTATTTATATAGCGCTTTTCTAGGCTTGATGACCACTCAAAGCGCTTTACAGTACAGTTTTACATTCACCCATTCACACACACATTAGTACAGAGCATCTATTCGCAGCACTTTGTTATTCTATGGGGGTGGGCAATTCAGGGTTCGGCATCTTGCCCAAGGACACTTCGGCATGCAGATGGGTCAGACTGGGGATCGAACTGCCAACCTTCAGGTTAGATATGGGGCCATTCAGACGAAAGACACAGCATAGACCATTTTTTTTCAAAATAATTGGGCAATTTCACATAGAAACTTTTTGGTTCTTATTGTGTCAAGAAGATGACATGAGTTCCCTGTTATGCATATCATGCACGTAACATTCTAACTGCTTGTTGTGCATGTTATGCATATTATGCATGTGGCGTAGGCTATGCATGTGGTGTATTTTACGCATACTTGGTTATTTCAGGGAACGGAGTTAATACAAGTACTTTGGCTTAAAGTAAAAAATGAGTACTTTGTGCCTTTTGGAGTTTTACTTAAAAAAACTATTTATATTTATCTTAGTAATATTCACCAGAACACATACAAATTGTCCTTGCCATAAAACATTAACAAACAGGTTATATTCATAACTAGTGTAAAAAGTTCCTTCTATTGCTTGTCGGACAGCTAGATTTTGACATCCAAGTGGATGATTTTTCAAGGAGGAAGGCAAGAAAGACACCATTATAGGAAGGGGGGGGGCCTCCAAAAGACATGTGCTCCAGGGCCTCACAGGACCATAACCGGCTGTGGATTTGACTCATTGAAGAAAAGCATTGATCATTATGTGGTGATCAGTGATGATATTGTGGCGCCATTTAAACGAAATTTAAACTATGGTGGGTCAGAGAACTCAGTGTCTGTGTGAGAGAGAGAGGAACACGGAGACTGTGTGTGTATGTGTGCGTGTGGCGCCGTTAACTTTCCCTCAAGCTCCGAGACTATCACACAGAAGTTATACAATTCTTTTATAGCAATCAACTGCGTATAGTGATTAATTTGGCCCGGGACAAACATGATCACTAAACAGTTTCCACTGTACTGAAATCTTGTTGGGAGGTGACACAAAATTTTACGGAGGCGGCCGCCTCGCAATTCTCTATGCAGGAAAAACCCTGGTTGGATAAGTTGTTGTTGGAGAAAACCGGGCTTTTCTCACTGTGTTGTATGAAGGTGTCCTAGCATTTTAACTGAGGTCATGTTAGTCTAAGCCTAAGTCTATGCCTGAAAAGCATGCTGAGGTAAACAGTAACATCAACGTTATGCGAGATCGTTTTAGTAACTTTTTGGCGGAAACTTTTATGTGAAACCGTGTTGGTGTTGATGGAGTGCATATAATCAAACATATGATTAGACATTGGTTATTAAATAATTTAATAATCTGCCTACATGCATTTCAACAAAGACACTCTGCTACTACTTTTCTGCAAAGCACTGCATACGTTTTTATACTTTCACTCGACACTTACAGTTTGCTGAAATCCGCAAACTAATTTCCTCGCTAAATAATTTGAATACCTCTGTGTTCTTATGCATCTTCTCTAGAAATCATTTTCTAAGAAAACTCTATGTCATATTCATGACACGTTCTTAAACTGCACAATTGTTTGCATCTGTGTTCTTATGTTGATGAATGCCATGTGTTCATAAGCTGAAAGTGCGTCAGTTTTTCCTAATTAGCATAGAGAAACGCCCCACCAATGCCCATAGACAAGCTTCAGACTGCAGTGCCGTGTGCATGTACAAAAATCTAAAAATCTAAAGACTTTAACCGTAAGAAAAAAGTTCTGTAGCGTCAGCAGTCGAATTATAACACCACAAGAAACGATACATGGAATGCAGTTACACATTCAGAGAAAGCTGTGTCAGGATGAAGTCACATAATTGAAGTAAAAAAAGTTCGATCTCAGATTTGAACTTGGAAGAGAGAGGGTAAAGGGAAAAGAAAAGGAAGGTTGACAGAGTTATCTGAGCTAGAGCCGCGCCTCATTGGGAACACAACACTGCAGGTGAACCCTCAGTTGAGCATTTGTGGATAATCGACCTGAGCCTGACGGGACCCACAGGTTCAACAAAATGTTTTCAATAATATTCTGGTTTAAGTCCCACTCGGTGCGTGGTGCGCACACAGGGAGCACTGCACCCACAGACAGTACCCACTACAGTTAGTAACTTACGTTGAATGTGGAAGTAATAAAAGTATAGCATAATGGTCTTTTTTAGTGAATGCATTTGATTAAGACCATGAGAGCGCAGAAACAAAATATTAGATTGATCGGTGTCACCATCCAAGTGTCCACCTAAGTATTTTTGCAATCAGATTCCAAAGTTTATAAACTTGTTTTAATCAAACTTTGTTAGTGTGGGTTGCACATACGACAACTGTAGCTACAAACATCCCTGTGTGTTCTTATTTTCCTTGAGCAGCATTTAGTCTGACTAGAATTTGGATTGATTTTCCTAAAAAAAGGAGTCACATGAATGTACAAATTTTTGTACATTTCTGCTAGTGAACCTTTGTCTACATCCAGTCATTTACTACTTAAATGGTTTCAATGCAGTGCTAACGTCAGGCTGTCAGAAAACATAAATGGCCCAGTCACTTTCCTCCAGTGGTCATCAATCATTCATTCTTACCAGAATCCATCTGCCAATCCTGGTAATTACTGATTACAGGCAGCCAGTCATGAGGCAGGATAAGGAAACACACACACACACACACACACACACAAACACACACACACACACACACACACAACACACACACACACACACACACACACACACACACACACACACACACACACACACACACACACACACACACACACACACACACACACACACACACACATTTACATATTACAGGGTCTGATACATGTTCTCTGATTCCCCCCTCTTTTCAGAGAGGTGCTGCTTAACACACTTTGGAATTATAAGAAATTCTAATCAGCTCTCCACACTGTGGCAGTAGCATAATGGAACCTGCAATTTTTCTATCAAAGCATGCCGGCACAGACACATCCATAGTGGGTTGAACACAGAATTAAACCACAGTACTGTCTTAACACAACACAGGAATTTATTTTGTATCCCGCCAAATCCCAATATACAACATATGTCAAGGCAATTTATATAGGCCGGCTAAAGTTGAGACCCAACAGGTCACACAACAAGCCCAATAGAACGAGACTCAATCATGGCGGCCATCAACCTCGACCGTTTAGGATGTGAAAAATGGGGAAGAGAGTTGAGTGTAACTAAATAAATTTGAGTGGTAATAAAGACGAGAAAACAGTATATGAATACCAGTGCTGTCAGTTAAACGCGTTATTAACGGCGTTAACGCAAACCCATTTTAACGCCGTCAATTTTTTTAACACGAGATTAACGCACAGCTGCAGCTTCAGTATCTGTGTTCGGATCCAGTCTGACCTGCTCTCGCTTTTTGTTTTAATATTTCGCCAACTAAAATATATATTTTTAAGCTATTGTAGCGTCCCCGCTTACACAGGACATGGAATTTCTTCGTGGTTTAGTAACTGTTATTATCCTCTACACGAACATGTGCACTTCTCGCTCTTACTCCGTCACTCGCACACATCAACAACCCTTCACTTCCTCATTGACCCCCCATCCCCAAAAAACCCCATCCTATTGATCCAAACAGTCACATGTCCCACCCCGACCCCTTCATTGACCCTCAGGATATCAGAACGCTCCTTCAACACAGTGTTTTACTGAACATACGTCAAAACCAAACATAAACATAAACCCCGACATTACACTATTAGGCTGCAGCTATATTTTTTTATTTATTTCAAAATAGGGTACTTCTTATTTCATACCTATTCCACAAATATGGGGAGGACTCAAATAGCCCTACAAAGTTCTGTGTTTAATTTATTTCAAAGTAGGCCGACACTTGCCTGTGTATTTTGTTTGTTTGTTATTTTGTTGCTTGTCTGTTTGAGTAGCTGGCTGAAAGCAAATAAGTAGTAGGCTTACCTTGTATTGGTAACCTAACTGTTACGGTTCATTGTTTCTGAAATTAGAGGCCTGACTGCTATGTTCACAGCAAACTTGAAAAAAATAAAATATTAAGCCATGGTTTAACTGCACTATAGGCTGAGTCCTTGTTTACCTGAAATGTGCACTTTTAACCCTAACCCTAATTTTATTTTGCTACGCCCTGTTTGGCAATGTTGTTTTTCAATAAAATAAAACATTTACATAAAGCAAGCCAATCCACTTTTCCATGTTGATAAGAGCATTAAAACGAAAAAAAAATGATGGAAAAAAAAATAAATGAAGGGACATTTAGAAAAGATAAAAAATTGCGATTAATTGCGATTAATCCCGAGTTAACTATGACATAAATGCTATTAATCGCATTGACAGCACTAATAAATACAGACCATTTACCATTTACAATGACTCGCTCATGGATAGTATACAGGCCTGGTACAATTAGCATAGAATACAGAGCTAGGATCTGATATCATTCACCTACATTATTTGTGTTTTGGGGTTTTGATACTTGAATGTGAAATTCCATACAATTCATAACACACAATATAAGGAAAAAGTTGTACTCAACATTAGTAACACCAGCAATTGTCATTATTGGCTTTTTACCTAGGACACTACGAAAAGTTTAGCTTTCGGAAATGGTGTTATTACGTTACAGTTAATTTTGCAGACGCTTTTATCCAAATTGACTAACAATAAGTGAATTTAACCATGAGGGTACAAACCAAGAAACAACAAGAATCAAGTAAGTGCAATTTGCTTCAAAAAAGCTAACTAAACAGATTTTTATTTCGTTTTTTTTATTTTATGCTTAACCAAGGAGTAGTAGGTTGAAGAGATGTGTCTTTAGTCTGCGGTGGAAGATTTGTAGACTTTCTGCTGTCCTGATGTCAATGGGAATTCGTTCTACCATAGGGGAGCCAGGACAGCACCAGTCGTGATTTTGTTGAGTGGGTAGCTTGCAGTGAGGGAGCAGCAAGCTGATTGGCAGATGCAGGTTGGAGTGGAATGGGCTGGGGTGTAAGATGTTGGGACAGTATTGTACAATCTAGTTCTGATAGAGTGGCCCTTACTCCAAAATTTGCAAACTGTTATACTGTCCACTGGAAAGCGGAGGACCTAAAGTGATTTGCAGTCTGACTCATCTACCTTGAGAGGCCTGATAAATATCAAGTGAGATGGCACAAAATCAAGACCAAGGGTAGAAGTAGAAACAAAAAACAGATTGCTGAGATCTGGGAGGTATTACACAGCCAGCACCTGGCCTGCACTGGTCCCACCCCTCTGAGTAACTCAACCTAAAAGCTTAACTCTGTCAAGCTCACGCCAGAGGTCCCCCGTTAATTCTGTACAGGTGCCAGTCTACCCACTGAATGGTGGACCTGTTTGGGTGACTTTGTGGATATCTTTCATATTTCTCTCTATGGTAATTAAAGAGATGGTTGGCATATTCCTCTCTTTGACAATTTGTCAAAGTATGTGTGTGTGTTGCTTAAATACACAAGGCACAATATAATGCCTAAAGAAAATTATGCATTTTCTCTTCAAATTAGTGGCAGTCAAGCAACAGGAAGTCAGTAAATTCTTCTCAACAAAATTACATATATCCTTCAAAAAACTTGAGGTCTTATAAGGGATTGAAATGAGACAATACTTCACCCTGGTCGCTTGCAGCCAAATTTAACAGTGCCACCATTGTGATTCACAAACAATTTGAGCAGAACAGCTAAAAATCTTTAATATCCACTGATGACAGAAAGGAATTAGCTGCATATTTCCCTCAGCCCTTCCAATTTTCTTGCTGTGTAAGCTTGGTCCCTAATCCCATTTTCATATGGCTTACGTATTAACCCCCCGTAAAAAACACTCACATTCACAGGCCGCCAGCCTTCTCAAGGGATCTCCTTGCGAGGCAAACTGCTTTTGTTGGGCAGCTAACAAGAGGGTTGGAGGGTTGATGCAGCAATATGTGATTTTAGGAGCCTGAGAATCTATCTAGTATTAGTCAAGCCATGTAATAATTACCATCATTATGGGTAACTGAAGCATTGGGATGACCAGGCTCTACAGACATGAAGCTAAGGCTGCATGTTCCTTGAGACATTTGCGTACGAAATTCAGTAATCCTGGTAATACATATTAACATTACCTTGCTGTTGAGAAATTTTAGAGCTTTGCCCTGCAGATCTTTGAATTTCCTGTCAGTCCCAAGACTTTACAAGCTCATCTTGCATATTTTCCTCCTAATTTCAAAGTACACAGAGAGGAGGAACTGCAAGAATCTGTGTGAAATTTGATTACCAAGATTATTTATGGATAATTCAAGTTATCATCAGAAATTTAACCAGAAATGCAGATGTTGTTTTAAGAGGAGAAAACTAAGAACAAATACAGTTTTGTGCAGATATTCAATTACCTAATTTTGGGACATGGACACTGAGTCTGTTACTGAGTCATTCTGTCTGTTTTGTTAGGATGAAGACTGCCTGCTACATATTTACCATTTGAAATACCTCATGCCTGAAATCAACAGAACATTTCATCACAGCAAGCATATCTTTAGCAATAAACAATACCGTGCAAATCTTTTTTCTTTTTTTTAAACTTTATTTGACCTTAAACTGTACCTTCTCAAATTAGCTTCCTCTCAGTATGTTGTTATTGGCACATTACTAATGGAGATTTCTATCACAGCTTGAGTAATTCAAAAAGCATGAAGGCATATAGCCTCTAACCAATTGACGAGGAAATGTTTTAGATAATTTAATAAAACTTTAAAATACATTCATGGAAAAAAAAATTCAAGTGATATGCAGATACAACTATGAAGAATTACAAATTGCAATTTTTTTGTTAAACAAGAGTTATATGCAGTATTTGTAAACCACAAACACAAAGTAAGCCCATGATGTTAGAATGATTCTCTCATCCCTCAGAATGAAATGCTTAATTAGAAAACAGCCAATTAAAAAAAAAAGCATAGCATAGCAGCTCCATAGTGCAACTCCTGCTCAAACCCTCCACAGAGTATCTTTGACAACAATTTTTATGTATATAAGGTAAAGGTCTTTCAATTGAATGCAAATTCATATTCATAATATGCTCGGCTTTCAAAATACAAATAACACAAGGTTTGTGACTTGACAAAAAATATCATAAATGTACTCCCACAAGCCCATGCTCAGTCCATGAGGACCTGCATGAGTGTCGCTACAGACATCTTCAGTAAAAAGCAAAACTATAATGACTGTAATAATGACAAAGAGGACTCAGATGAGGGTACAGATTTCAAAGTTTTTATTGGCGCCTAGAGGTTCGGTACACAGGGAATCAGTCCAAACAAGCACTGGTATCCAAAAACACTGGTCCAATAATGATGAGTGAGTTAACAAAATAAAACGGGACTAGAACTAAACAAAGCACTAAACAACTAAAGGATAAGTGAACAGCTGTAACAAAAACAATGAACACCAAAGTTAAGCCAGCGCTGTAACTGGCAAAATAAACACAAATGTTTTCATCACAGCCTTTGACACTCAGAAGTAATATTAATTGTATGTCATGCAGGAATACAATTTGGCCCTTGAAAACTAGTAGATCAGAAGTTGTCCTTAAGTGCTTAGTGAAAATGACGAATTGAGCTTGAGGTTGGGACATCTGAGACAGAGTGAAACATTTAATTGAAGGGTTTAATTGGATATGGCCAGGCCCAGTTGTGGTAAAATTCAAGGGGTGGAGGTAAGAGGTAATCATCGTAATGGTGCAGAAATGACAGCAGAGAGTGGGTACACATCTAAAGGTTGACCGCGAGCAATGAAATGGTTAAACGTGACATTATCTCTCCCAGAACACAGATGAACCAGAATACACATCAATTCAGTAAGATGTATCAGCCAGGAATTTGGCCGGTTGATTGAGTCTTAAGTTTTCAAAGAGAAGTAAGTATGGTCCTTGGCATGCTTGAGAAATTTTTTTGAACTCTATTCGCTTTCATTTCCTCTGCAGTGAGAGAGATTGCAGATTAATGAAATAACCCGAAATCCATCCTTTTTCATTTCTATTAAATCAGCAAAGAAATTCAAGTATTCTTCCCAGCTAGAGGGGGAGGGGGGGGTGGGTTAAAGTTTCCCACTGTTACTTGGGAGACTGTTTTTTGAATTTTTTTATTCAATTGGGGAAGTTTGTATATCATGTTGCCCTTTGATTCTCGCTCAAATTCAAACTTATTTGACTACGCTGGGGTCCGTACAATGTTTGGGATAAATAAGACATGGCTCAAGGACCAGCAATTTTTCCTTTCTGCGGAAAATTTCATAATCCTCCCTTTCAATAGATGAAAAATTATTCTTTTCGAGTTACTATGAGCTGCACTGAGAAGGGGTTGTACTCAGTGGAGTCTATTGAAAAACAAAGATGAGCCAATTGACTCAAACCACATAGAGTAAACTAATCCCATTTCTTGAACCAATAAGTAGTTTTGTAATTAATCCGACAATAAGGGAAGATAGGTACATATGTCTTATATCACTAACTCCATTAGATCTGCAGCTTTGTGTGTGTGTGTATGGGTGTGGCTATTTGTGTGTGCTGGGTGGTTTTGAGGCCACTAGTACAGGGGGACAGTGACAGTTAAATGCTGAATCAATCAGTATATTCTTTCAAAAGTGGATTACAATGATTGTGTGTGTTTGTCATTGAGAGAGAAGAGAGAAATAAGAGAGAATTATCACAAGTGTCCTTGGGCAATATCCTGAACCCTAAATTGGGTTCGCTTTGCTGGCAATGTGATGTGTGATAGAAAAAGTGCTGCATGAAGATGCACTGTATGGTTGTGTGTGTGAATGGCAGAACTGTAATGTAATGTAAAGTGGTCATCATGATTAGAAAAGCAATATAAATACGAACCTTTACCATTCATGCCTACCAACATGATTGTATATCATGTTATATTTTATATTAATATATTTTGTGCAGACTGTCTTCCTGTAAACAAAACCACCCATGGATACCCTTCTATATAAGGTGACCATGAATAGATTTTGAGTAAAAGGTGGCCTATTTGATATGTAAGGGAAATTCTCCATTTACCAATGGCTCAAATGTCTGGAGCAACCATCTGAAATACTGCTTTTAAACAAAGTGAGAAAGTAGTCTTAAGGATAGGTGGAGGATTTACAGAGTTTATTGTTGTAATCAGGGATTATAACCCCGTTAACCAATCAGAGTTATTTCCTTCTTTGAGTACACACTTATATGTGGACATTCATCAATGCACATTTTTGACTCATCAACAATACATTACTAATTTAGATGCACAATATGGGCAATTTGCATGAGTACTGCAAGTTAACACAAATCACCCTGAGTGACAGAGGAACAGTCCGGAAGGGCACTGTTCTGTTTCTTGAGATGGCAAAACCAACCAAATTTACATCTTCCACACGGTGAGAGCAGGTCGAGCTAAATCCTTTTAAATTAGGGGCTCTGTAAGTTAGTGGATCTGTTACATAAATCCTAAATTGGCATTTCATTATAATAAAACAAAGATCTATGTGGAAACATCTGAGTGAGACTGGAAATCAACACAAAAAAATAACTTATTAGTCTGTGATGAGGATCTGGGGGTAACATCACTGTTATGGAAGTTTTCTGGAAGTTGGTGCAAGGAGAACTTAGACAGCAATTGATGTCTTATGCAGACGATTTTAATGTAGACTTGATTCATCAAGGAGACCAGAAGGTGCAACAATATACAAATGCTAACAGAGCAACATGAGCAAGTCACCCCAAGTCTAAAGATATCTTCCACAGCATCCCCATATATCTTCCTCTTCTTGCGTCACCCATTCCAACAGCACATCCATGAATGGCTAGAATTGCTGTCACTCTCTATGTTACATGTCGGTGTTTCGCATTCCTATTGGATAGTTAAGACTAAATAAGCATTCCTAAATCACATTGTGTCCTTATGTCTTGCCACTGGTGAAATACGCAAAAGAGTTGGAGTTAGTGAGAGTTGAAGTTGGTGCCTCTCTGTCTGGAGCATCTGAGTTAGATATGAAAGTCCCTTAAAGTAGACACTACGATGCACTGTTGGTTGGCCCTTTATCTATAACCTGACCTTAGGTACTGCTTAGAGAGAGAATGGAGTATATGTCGAGTTAGACAGGCACTAGTGGAGTTAGACAGGCACTTTTCTTCTGTACAGATATAATATGTAAGATACAATATACATCATATATAGTGGCATATACAGTTATGTGTGAGGATGGTCAAAACTTTCTCAACAATCACCAGACGCGGGAAAATGTTTTCCAGTAGGATTGCCTTGTCACTGCCACAAATGAATAAGAGACTTTTGCAGGCATGACAAAATGTAAAAAATTATAAAGTCACATGTTTTTGTTTACAGCATTGACACTGGATGTTAGTATACCTATTCTTTTAGTTTTTTTGCCTTTATGTCTGTCGCATGTTCTTCATCAACATGCCAATTTGCTCGCGGTGAATCCTGTGGATCATAGGCATGTGTTCTCTCATAGGCTCAGTCACACATTCTGCAGAGATTTATAGGGGGATAAAAGAAAGTCTGAACGCTCTCAATAGGACTTGTGAGTTCTCACATACAGCCCCTCCAAACAATGTCCTGAGGTTGAGCATATGTCTGAAAGCATCTAACATCAAGCATCAACATTGAGAACTCAGGCTATGGATATCTGCAAAGTGTTATCTGGTTTTAGGGGCGTTGGAGCAATACACAGGCAAAATGACTGTTAACCCCCCTTTTTCCCCACTCATCATTCAAGTGTGTGTGTGAAAGGGGGGCTTGTTTTGTCCATGGCAAATTGCCCGTCAGACCATAGACAGTTAGATGAGCAGATAGATGGCATCTTCAGAATATGTGGCTTTTAGAAACCCATAAATCTCCTGAGCTGTGGGGCTAAAACTGTGTGGACTGTTTGTTGATGATTGGTTCTTGGACACACACACACACACACACACACACACACACACACACACACACACACACACACACACACACACACACACACACACACACACACACACACACACACACACACACACACACACACACACACACACACACACACACACACACACACACACACACACACGCACACACACACACACACATAGATACTACTATTCTATTTTGTTTCCCCTAAGTATAAGGAACCAAGCTGATAGACAGCCACCATCAGCTCAGCCCCTCCACCCTTAAACTCTGTACTCTGTCATTTTAACAATAATAAACAAATACAGAGGGAATCAGAAAACCTGTTGAAAACTATTACAAAGGAACAGTGTGTTTATACGACCAGAGAGTGGGGAGGGGGGAACATTTTGCATCAGTGTATTCCAAGTACAATGGTGAGCCAGGCTTGCCACACCCACTTAACTGGTCCTTAGAGGTGGTCTGACAAACAATGCCATGTTTGCCGTGCCAGAGTCTACACCTCGCAGCTCAAGACATCTTCTTTAGTCAGTTGTGACTACTTACTTGAACTCTGTGTGTGGATGTAGTCCGAACCAGCAGGAACGATTGGATTGGTGTAGAAGGGGGGGTGGGGTATATGTGTTGATGGAGTGGGAGTTTGACTTATATTCCTTTTATTTGTTAGTTTTAGTTTAGTTCAGTTTGAGTTGAAGGTATGTTTGTAAAGGAAAACACAAAACATACAATGTCAGGATTTCTATAGAATATCATATATACTTTTTACTTCAATTCAATTTTATTTGTATAGCGCCAAATTATATCATACATTATCTCAAGGTTTGTACATATTAGGTTAAAACCTAAAAAAAAAAAAAAAACAGTTCCCATGTGTGTGATTTATGTTATATATTCATATTATTTGTCAACAATCAGGTCAGGAATAAAAAAGTCTACATGACTATTTGCATTAATTTGGTAGAAAATATGAATGGAAATTTGAAGAGCACACACCTCTGCCAAGGCACGACATTACTCTTATGAGACCTCATTCAAATTCACTAGATCCAAATTTTTATTTTAGTCGGCACAAAGTAGTTACATTCACAAAAATTAGTCCCACAAACATCTCTGTAATTATTCACAGATATACAATATCAAAGAAAGTGGGTAAACAAATTCTGGATGCGCCACCTGATCGAGATCTGCTCCAAAATTCCGCAAATTCTTCCCTGACCCTCAGTGCATCCTTCCACTAAGTTCCATGGTATTGTAGCCCGTCATTTTTGCTTAATTAATAGACAATGGAGATAGGATATGAGTTCAAATTCAAGGCAAATAATCATTGTCTTATTAAAAGTCAAATTTCCTGTCAAATACTTTATTTGTAGCTAGATATATCTAAGGTTATATGTCTGATACTTATGTCAATATCTGATAGTTTTTCCAGGTTCTGGTGGATAGCAAAAAGACAGAGACAGATAATTTCCATCCAAATAAAAACAAATCTGCAATCAAAGCTGTTACTTACAATGTTACACTAAATCCGTAATTTCTCCCCTGCAGGAAAGTGAAGCCGTTGAGACACTGGCGTCAGCAGCTGGTAGACCACATCTCATATGAAAAAAACTGAGTAGAAAAGAAGTGAATCTGATCTAAGGCTGCTGGAAACCAGCTTTAGTTTTGGAGTGATTCCAACTGGTTTGTGTATTATTATTGGAGTAGCCTGCACAGAAATGTACATGCATTTGAACAACTCCCCCATTTTCTAGCTTTGGGTGAAAGAGGAGAATGGCTGATGGAACCTGCTTTTTTCAGAACCTTGTCCATATGAAAATGATTATGGAGTCTGAGATTACTGGCTTTGATGAGGACGGAGAAAGCTTAAGCCAGCTAATACATGATCAACAGAAACATTGACATTTAGACACAAGAGTTGGTTTTGGTCCCATTTTATGGAATTGACCATTTTCACAGAAATTCTAGCACACACCCCTGGTTACCTGAACCCTTTGAGTTTCCACATTTTCAGTTACAGCGTATATGAAGACCCTAATATATATATTTTTTTTTTTAATTTTTGCACATTTAAGTTTGATGTTGGGAGCCATTATTTCAGATCTTATTTCAGATAATAGCACACATCATATACAGATGGGTACAATATATCATGGTAAGAAAATGGATCTCCATGAGCCATCTCTAAATATGTTAGGACCAAGAAAGATCTCCATGTGCGCACTGTGGCATCTTTCAGATGGTAATATTTTTTGGGTGTTTAGTTAAGTTTAGCTTGACTGTGAAAGGTAATTATTGACTGAAAACAGTAGTTTGATGGAATTAATGTTTTTGTCAAACTAATTTCAGGGTTCAGCAGGAGGATGTAACAAATAAGTCTGACGCTTTGTAGCTACTAAATCTAAATCTCGATGCATCAGTTTCTCTATCATAAAGCTGTCAGGAGCAATTTGAGGTTCAGTATCTTGCCCAAGGACACTTTGGCAGATAGAACTGTGGAGATAGGGATCAAACTGCCGACCATGTCAGTGGCATAGTGGCAATTGCATTGCAATAGTGAGACCATTTAAGTGTCAAAGACAATATATATTATGAAAGCAACTGAAACAGATATCTTCCTTTTTCTTCATGAATAAAGGATCCTTAACACAACAGTAAATACATTTTCCTACAGTCATAAAACCTCTGATACGGCAAATTGCTTTTCATTGGCTGGGAATTTGAAAACAACCATGTCAGAACTAGCAATATTAAAGTGTCCTATCCATACATTAGGGTTGGGAAAAATCAAGTCTCAGAGCAAGAAATTAAAGTTGGAGGTGCATATCAAGCACAGGTATGCAGAGAGTATATAAAGAGTAATAGCCCAGCCCGTCTGCTGTAATTCTACAAATGGATTTTAGGTTCCACATCTTTTCAGCGTCATGTAGCAAGAATGCAGAGAATAAGAATGTAATACTGGCATGGCAGTGAGGAATACAAAAAGCCAACTTTACTTCATGGAAACATTATTCAGAAATGCACCTCTATTTTTTTGTGAATATGGCTCTCTGCCTCAAGTTTGACTGTGTTATTTTATAGTGATAGGAGATGTATTGGAGATAGAGAATTAAAGGGTCATATCTCCTTCCACAATTTGTTTCTATAATAATTTGCAACATATGGTCCAAGTTAATTTGCTCCTAGTTTCTTTTTGCGACAAACTTTTATTGAGTTGTATGAAATGTTGAATCAAAACATTTTCCATTATTAGAGATAGGAAATTTGACCATGGCAATAGTAGATACTGTGGAATTAAGTACCTCATAAAGATTGAGCCCTCCTGTAACTTAAATGACTCAGTTGTTTTCTTTTGTGGTTGGTCTTTCAAAATTATAATAAGTATACTTTTTTGAATGACCCTTTGTAGAAGTAGAACTTTCATCCCTTTAAACAATGCTTGATACTTGTCATACATGTTACGTGGAACCTAGCAGAAACATGCATCAGGATGCAAAGGCTTTTAAAACAGTAGCTTTATTTACCCACTGAGCTGAAGGATAACCATGGGTCAAACTACAGGTGTTTAAATGTGTGTTCTGCTTGAATGTGAAGCGATTTTCCCCCTCAACTTCTACACGCTTACCATCTGTGTGGAATGAGACAGTTATCCAGACATTTTGCTCAAAAAATAAGTTTAGTTAAATGTTAATCCTTGTTTAATTAAATGGTGTTACCCTTTTGTATTAAACCAGCCACACCAAGTGATATTCAACTCATAACTTTCTGAAACAGTGGTAAGTAGAACCGGAGTACCCCAAGGATGTGTCTGCTCGCCCTTTTTGTTTACTTTGTATACCAATGATTGTGTCGGCTCCCAACCTATTCAGTTTGTGGTGAAATTCTCAGATGATAATGTTATTTTCTATCTACTTACAAGTAACTCAAACACTGTCAGCTATAAAGCTGAAGTTGACAGGTGGACTGGTGTGATGCGCATCATACACATCAATACGGAAAACTGTAGAAATAATGATTTATCCCACATTAATTGGATACCAGAGTCTTGTTGCCATGGCCATGACCTCAGATGGGTCTCTCCTTAAAAATACTTTGGAGTTCACATTGATAATGAGCTTAGCTTAAATGAGAATACATCAGCGCCTCTAGCGCCTGTTTGCAAAAAATATTATATTCAATATCTTCTGCAGGCCAATAGGATTTTATCTGACCCCTCTCATGTGTTGTATTTTGAGTATGTATTAATGAACTTTGGAAAGAGTTAATTTAAACAACCATTATAAAAATTCATTCTTACCGCTGTCAGTTAAACTTATTAACGGGCAGCTCAAGGTGACCAGCAGACATCAGGCAGACAGCAGGGGGTGCTCTTCAATAACTGCAGGCTCCACTAATAGCCTGTAAGCCTGTGTAAGGTGTGATGTGTTGTTGTCTGGGTTTTTGAACTGAGATGTGTCTTTGACAAGTACGACTGAAATCTAGGACATTTCTTAACAGTGTGAATGTTCTGTAAACAAACTACTTAGTTGTTTTATCTCAGGCATAAGTTATTCAGTTTTTTTTTGTATAACGCCAAATTATAATATCAAGACCTAAAACTTTTAGTGAAACCCAACAGTTCCCTCAATGAGCAAGCACTTAAGCGACTGTCTATTTGTTATAATGAAAACTATAAGAGTGCTAATTATGGATATAAAGATTTTACTTATGATCGCAGCAACAATTAATATAATTATGAAAATAATTGTGGTCTGAATCCTGCAGAAAACAACAATAATAACAGACATACACATACATGCCCATACAACATATCCATAAGTCCCATAACAGGATTAAGCCAGAATGTTCAGTTTTATTCTATTATACTGCAAACAATTGAATTAACTAGGCCTAACCAATCTAGGCCTCCTCTAGAAAACAATGTACTGTCAAAAGTGCTCATACTGGATCTTCTGTATGCAAATACAAGAAGAAGCCTTCAGGTCTGGGGAAACAGAAGAACTGAGGGCCATACAACATGACCTGAGGGAGTGAGCCTTCATCAGAAGAAGATATCGGTGCTGTGGAAAACGTTCTGCCTGGTCCCCAAGAAGATGAGTCCATCTGGCCTCAATGACCACGACATGTTGCCCTCACATCTCATTTGATGAAGGTACTTCAGTCACATCTTGATCAAACTAGTCGCACAGTTAAACTAACTCCATCCAGCCAGTGCTTATGAGGGAAAGCCGCAAACTATCTCCTGGATTAGGGACTCCCTGAAAGGCAGAGTTCAGTTTGTCCGTATGGGTAAAGTTCTTTCTGAAATAGTATTGACTGCTACAGGAGCTCCACAGGGGTGGTTGGGTCTATACGTGTTGGGTGTGAGGATGTTGGCACAGTAGAGGATTACTACTAGGTGTCCACATCGACCACGGACTGAATTGGAAAACCAACACTGATGCTGTGTACTTGAAAGTAATGAGCTGACTCTATTTCCTGAGGAAGCTGAGATGTTTCAACATGTGAATGTTTTGCACAACATGTTGGAAATCTTCTATCAGTCTGTTGTAGCAATGCATTGTACTTTGATGTTTCTGCTGGGGGAGCAGCATTGGAGCCGGTGGGTGACACCAACAGACTTACAAACTTATTAAGAAGGCTAGCTCCATCATTGGCTGCAAACCAGACTCTTTTGAAGTGGTGGTAGAGCGGAGGGTAGTTTACAAACTGTTGATTGTCCATCATGGACAATCACCCGCACCCTCCCTACCACCTAGTGGACTGCCACAAGGACAGATACTGGAAATATTTCCTGCCCATAGCAATAACACTGTACAACTCCTCACCTCGGACAAAAAGTGAACTCTCAAAACCATGAGCTCTATTGATTCTGTCCACACCAAAATTGTGATTACTCCTGCAATAACTGTATATCTTTTTGCATATCTTATATTTATATTTATTTTAGTCATATTCGGGATTGTCCATGATGTGAACCCTCAAAACCATGGATACTTTGGATTCTGTCCACACCAAATAATAACAACAACCACAACAATAATAATAATTGTTTTTTTCTTTTTATTTAGGAAAACATTGTGTCAACATTTTATTTTAAAGCAAGAACAATGTCTATATCTTAAACTTTTTGAAAGGAGGGAGGAGTTAAGATTCATAAAAGATTACTTTAATTTGGTAAAATACTGTAGTAAATGGTAAATTCTAGTCTTGATTCCCACTAACAAGTGCTTCAAGGTAGTGTTGGGATTATTCTACATTAAACGTGGCACCATTAAATGGTTTGGCTATCAGAAAAATATTCATTATAATATAAAAAATATTAATATAAAAGCTACCTCGGGTCACCACCCTTCAAAGGAAGGGAAAAGATAGCCAATTTATTGATTAAGTCTAATGAAATTACTAACTACACATTTGGAAATCGAATTAATAATTAAATTTATAACTTTAACCAAAAGTACCACAACAGTAGCTAGCAAAGCATTGGACACAAGGTGACCAATAGTGGTTGAAGGTTGTGTCCAGGGGAATGTGTAACAGGTGTGAAGGTGAAGCACCCTTGGAGACTTCTGGAAGACTTGTTATTGCAGGCTTGTAGGCCCAACAATTGTTCACATATAGCAGGACCCAACAACAATTTTGCCATCCACCCATTCACACACACATTCAAACAGTGCTTCGATGTGCAGCACCAACTCATCATACACCCCTCATACACTGCCAGCACAGTGTTCAATTGCAATTTGGGTTTCAGTATCTTGCCAAAGGACACTTTGAGCGGGGAAAACAGGGATCAAACCACTGACCTTGTGGTTAGTGGACGATCTGCTCTACCCTTTAGGGGTTTTACTGAGCTCCAGTTAGCCCCAGTATGAAGCAGCTGTGCAATGACCTTACACACGGACACTGTGGTTGATCACATCAGTTCACTTTACAACCCGATAACTAGGATTGAACAGTCAAAACACCCTTGCATCGCAATATCTGGGAAACTTTGTCAGACACTAAACAAAATTTAGCTTTAAATTAGGATCTCTATGCATAGCTGCATGCCAACTACAATTGACCACACTGGGAGTTGATGGTAGACTCAACCATAGATACCCACATGCAAAATGTAGCACACATCATTTTTAGATTATCATCCACCCAAATTGTAGAGGCCTTTACATTTGAAGAAGAAAAGTGGATGTCTACATGAATAAAAGTCTTGCTCATACTTTCATACTCCGTTCAGCTGCTTGTTAGAGGCCTTCCTAAGTTTCCAGGGATGCGACAAGCCAAGTAGAGGCACTGGGAAATGCACACAAGATGAGGAGTAGAGTTCCATCCCACCTACGATGTTCTGCCCTCACTGGGCCCAAGAGCCCTCTATAGCCACATTTATCCTATTACATCAATCTACTGGGATCCACTTTATGCAGTCACAGTCGGAAAATATGCAGGAGGATGGAATTGACAAGGTGCCACAGTTGTGGTGCATATCATGTCCATGTATATAATCCCCATTGATTTGAGTTGCCAAACATCTCAGACCGGCTTAATACATTTATATCAAATCCCTCTAAAAGCATACAATTTTCAGTGATTGCTCACACTTGTGGTCTACTTACATTCACATTGACAACCAAGCAATGGCATGACTCCATAGAACGCACACTGTCTCTCTAGTGTTTCCTTGTGTTGCCAGTTTATTTGTTCTGCACAGCTCTAAGTGGTGGCTGTGGAAAAGAGAGGAATCAAAGAGTCATTCTCAGACTATGTGTAAAGATAGTATTGAACTTTTTTCAGCATGTTCCACTGCTGAGTGGGAAAATCTAGCCTTTTCAGCTTGCAAGATCAGAGTTATGAAACTGCAGACCATTTAACATCATCTATTTAAATGACCAATTAACATCAAAGCTGTACATTTTGGAGGAATCTCTAGCTTATGACTTGAGTGAGATTGGTATACTGAACCTCTAAGAAGTCAGTGACAGTCAGTGACTGTGGTAAGGTATTCTTTGTTGAAATACTATTACTTCACTGATTTCGTTTGAAATGAATAGCAGTTAATTTAGTGTTTAAAGTGTTTAAAATTAATAACCATCACATTCACCAAGAAATTGTCCAAAATAATAAATATTGTCAATATACAGTAAGGGCACAATTGTACAGTTTCAAACTTCTTTTTTTCTCTCTGTTGGTCAAGAACAGGACAGAGACTGGCTGTATAGTTTCAGGTGTGAACACCTGTTAGTTTTTATTGTTTGACCAAAAAATATATACTACGTAAGCTATTACAAGACATGGCATGAGCATACTATTATATTAAATATTATTTTTCAGCCTACATTTTGGTGTAATTACACTTTGGTCTGCATATTTTAACATTTCAATGTTATAAACGATAGCATACTGTAAGTAGAGAGAGAGAGAATTCAGATAATAGTTTTGTTTTTTTAGGAAAACATTGTGATTTCAATCAACATTTTATTTAACAGCAAGGACAAAGAGAGAGAGAGAGAGAGAGAGAGAGAGAGAGAGAGAGAGAGAGAGAGAGAGAGAGAGAGAGAGAGAGAGAGAGAGAGAGAGAGAGAGAGAGAGAGAGAGAGAGAGAGAGAGAGAGAGAGAGAGAGAGAGAGAGAGAGAGAGAGAGAGAGAGAGAGAGAAAAACCCTGAAAACAGTGTTGTCTGTAATCGGTAATTTCAGACAAGACCAGACACTGTGAGTACAAAACTCTTATGTATATAAATGGTCTGTATTACATTGCACATTTCTAATCTTGATGATCACTAAAAGCATGTTACCTTACAGTTTTACCATTCACACACAAATTATTACAGTGCAGAGATTACACCACAATATCAGATCAAGTCATTAAATTGCAATAAATTTGTGTAATACTATTGTAAATTCCTTGTCTAACATTGTGGTATCGTTCACTTGCACTTATGATAATCTCAAAGAACGATGAACTTTTCATTGGTCTGGTGGGTTTGGAGGATGGGGGCTGACTGCTTAGGGGCCCATAAGAAGTGCCAGCCCCAGTTGTATCTATGGTCTTGGCTTTAAACCACAAGTAGCAAATACGTACTTTTCATTGCCACTTCGACTCCTGCTGACCGTTCAGTGCCCAAATAAAGGTAACCAGATCTATTTCTCTCTGAGCACATGCATCAGCACCACCAATCCATAACAAACACTAAGTAACAGTATCAGTGTGTGATGCCTAGAAGTACTGCACACATTCAGCAAAACTCTACTGATTGTGGCTTGACACACATTTATTTGTGTTTTATCATTTTCAGATTTGGAAATAGAGTAAATCCTTAGATCCTGGACAGATGCAAATGAACATTCAGATTTATTACAAAGTTATGTGTGTTGTAAAAAAGAAAAAACATTTCTCGTTCATTAAACAATAGTAAACTGAAATCACAGCAGTGTCAGACTATTTTAAAAATAATTGGCTTTGGAAGATACTGACAAGTGATGTTTAAAATATTCAGTATTCCTTTTATTTCACAGGGGACAAAACACAACATTAATAGCATTTTTTTTTTAGATTCTGGTGAGAGCTCACTTTGACCTCAGACAGACTAAGGACAAATGTTCCAGAGTTTAACTTGTTTAGCTAACAAGAAGTGTGAAAAGGTCTCCCAATTCTTGAACCTCCTATTTGCTTTTAGATATATGTTTTCTTACCATCATATTAAATAGCTACATCAAGAGGAGAACTTGTAATTACATCAAAACAGTTTTTTCCATGTCTCATTTTTGAAAATAAAGGCTTGCCTCTTAACTAATTAACCAATGATTAATTAATCAATTGGTCCTACTGCTGAGGCTGGTTTTATGGCTGGATTACTAATAGAGGGGGTTAAAAATGGCTTCAAGGATAGTAAATTCAATGGCAGGCGTGCTGCTCCACCTCCCATTACATCATCATTCACCACATGCTGAGCTGGGATTTGGCAATGTCACTCAGTTTACGCAGTTTCCAAGTCATTATTTTTCCTATGAGTAGCCCTTTTGTTTGTCTACATTATTTTGATTATCACTGACAGTTTTATATCAACTCTTAAACTCAATTACCCTAATGTGTCTCACATTCTATGGTGCTGCTGCAAGATCCCTAAAAGTTTTCAATATTTTGTTTGCTTTGCAGAGCCTAATTATAAATGCAGCATCACCTTTTACAGGACCCTTGATTGTAAACCAATTTCTTTGTAAGAACCCGAAGATGTAATTTCACAGAGCAACAACTTCCCCTTCTTGATAATTACATGCCTCCAGATGATCCATAGTGAAGTTATATAGCTCAGTATATGAAGAACATTAAATTAGTGTCACTAAAGTATCATGACCTGCCCCCAGAGGTAGTCCAAAAGCAGAAGGATTGGTTCACATAGGGCATTTGGCTCAAATTATCTGACTGTCTTGATGACTTTGGATGTCAAACTGATAAGATACTGGGACAGTAATTACACAATAAACAATAATACAGCATAATCAAGCAAAGCATGGGTAAAAACATAACAAACCTTTTATTGTTGTTGAATTCAGCAGGGGCATATATTTTGAGTGAAAGCATCACGGTCATGCTATAAATTCTATGAGTTGAGGAGGAGAAAGAAAAGATTGAACGTCCAAGTTCAGTCAGAGTGCAGGCTGAAGCAGGGGCCGGCAGCCAGCTCTGGGTTTCATCTGATTTGAAGTGGCAATAAAAAAATGTCAGTAGGCCACATGCCGGTCATTTCAGATGCATTTTGGCTTGAAAATTGGATTAATGTGCTAAAGTGAGATTAGATTGGTTAAACACAATTAATTGGAGCAGACTGCAGTCACCTGGGGAGCTAGGAGGTGGAGATTGTGGTGGTGTGTTTGTGTGTGTGTGTGTGTATGTGTGCGAGCGTGTATGTGCGAGCATGTGTGTGTCAGAGTGTTTCTGGACAGATTTCAACTGAACCAAGTGAACAAAGTGTGCTAACTGTCCAGATTTTCCATGTCCCTACTCCTGTATATGTGTGTGTTGAATTGATGTGTATGCGTGAGGGTGTGGGTTCATGTGCACACTAGTGCCTTTACTCTTTGCATTTTCTCATAGCCAGCTTGTCTCAGAGCAGATTGAACACAGCTGAGAATGTTGGTCTAGGCCTGCAGCACTCCCTCCTGGGGGAATAAGCAGGAACCACAAGGTTGGACTTGGCTTGCCCTTCGACGGCTGAAAACTGCCATGCACCCAGGGCAAGGGTCCAGGTGGATCGGCTGGGGAGAGGAGAGTAATTTGGGAGTTATTTAAAATGATCTATTAAACCCCTGAACTTTAATCAGAGTTGCTACTATACTGACAGCCACGATTTACCTACAAATGAGGATGGGAGTGGAGGAATAGGCTCAAAATGGGACCACTTCATGAATTATTTCCATGGGCACTGGGGTTGGAGCACTAACATTGATTAGGCCTGAGGAAAAAAAACAATAGTTCTTAAGAAATCTGCATTTCTTTTCAAATTCAACAGCTCAATAGCATCCACGTCCGGCTGTTAACAACATTTTTCTTTATTATCCTCATCAGCATGTGTAGGCTGAGAGAGGACTCTGTGGGGGTGACTAGGCAACCTTGGTCATGTCAGTGAGACCCAGAGAAACTCACACAGAGAGCAGACCCTACTTGTTTGAGTTATGTGTAAATGCAGCCAGACTCTGACAGACACCCAAAGTCAAACTGGTTTATGGAGGGCCGACATAGCCAGAAAGCAGAACCGAGCTTTCACAGGTCATTACCACTGCGTGGTCAGTTACTTGGGTAATTGAAAAACCACATGAGTGTGATGTAACCCACTGCCAGATTACAGTCATGTGCACACATAAATATACAATCATCCCAGTGTAAGGACCAGGACAAACTGGTAAACACATGATTATGAACATGGTGAACTATGTGCAGGTCAATGCAAGTACTCTCTACTGTGCACTGTACTTAGATATTAAAAGACGATGCTACCTGTGCTGTCTTCATGTAACTCAGAGCCTCACTTACATATGGGAGAATGGTGTTTGTTGAATACAGCCAGTGTTGTGCCAGTTTACACTTTAAAACAACTTGTTCAAACTTGAGTTCATTTGTATTAAAATGAATTAGTTCACGTTCATACTTAATTTTTTAGCGGCGTTCACTCCAGCAAGACGTCGTCATCTGTAATCCTCAACGAGGGCACACCTCAGAGCTTTGTGCTTAGCCCCCTCCTGTATTCCATATTCACCCATGACTGCACAGCCAGGCATAGCTCTATCACCATCATTAAGTTCGCAGACGAAATGACCATCCTTGTCTAATCACAAACAACGACGAGATGGCTTGTAGTCAACTCATGACTAACAACCCTCTGCACATCTTTCCTCCAGGTCCCACCCACATTATCCCTAACTGGATTCTCAGTGAAGTTTTGCGGGAGCAAGGTACTGAGCTGGAGAAGAGGTTCTCAGACTTAATATTGTATATTAATACAAACCAAAATCAGAAAGAGTTGGGACGGTACACTACATTTCAAATTAAAACTGAGAACAGTGATTTAATATATGATCTTTGACTTGTATTACAATAAAAACAATACAAAAGCACATAATTTGATGTTTTACCTCATGAATTGTATTGTTTTTTCAAATGAAACACTTGGGACAGTAAATCATTTACCAATTGGAAATATATGTATTGGATGAAATATCCAAATTCCCTCCTATCCTTCTTTGAGGAAAACTGTTTTTAAACATTTCAATCATTTTCTCACACATTTGTTGGCAAACTGGTGATCCTCTGCCCATCTTTGCTCCTAGCGAGCTAGACCTTTCCCTGGATGTTGCTTTTGTACCAAATCATGATTACAATCACCTGTTGACATCACCTGAATGGCTGGAATGGATGTATATTTACAAATAAAATGAAGTTGATCAGACAAAACATAAAATATCTTGTGTTCCTACAGTCTGCAATTAAAGACAAGTCAAATTGAATTTAGAAGTCACTGCTGTCTTTTTTTAAATAGCATTTTCCATAAGTCCCAATATTTTCTGAATTGGGGTTGTACACGCATGTATATAATAACAGAGTAACTCTAATCCAAGGAGACTTTGTCCTCCGCTTAAGACATTTTGTTTTGTCCAATTAGGATGATATCTTCGCTTCTCACATGCTGAAAATTTGCCTAAATTAAATTAAAAAACATTTTTTTTATCTGTAGTGGTATATTGCCACCCAGACAAAGTGAAAAAAGCACAATTACAAAAAATAGAGCAAAGAAATAAAAATACAATAGGAGCAAGACATTAAAATAAATAGTTCGATAAGCAAGCATCATCAGCATTTTTATGTTTACATATTTACATATAAATGCTGTCACATCCTACAGCTTGTACAGTTAGGGCCATGTTGCACTCTAATCAGACCTAATCTGTAATGGTTGTTAAACTATCACAGTCGATAAGAAAAGGCATTCAGACCCTCCTGAACTTATCCATGTTCCCCTTCAGGAGGGGTCAATTGGGCGAAGTAGGCAGTTAATGGTTTTGAATATCTTTCTGGGATGGTTTTGCTGGTTGCCAATGAGGGAGGAGTGTACTGTGTCTTGGTGTGTGAGAAAACCTCCTTGTATGAACGTAAATGGTCTCTTTAGGCCTCCAGGTGGATATTGAGGCCAGATATGAGTGAAGTTCAGCTGTGAACCAGGGGGCTGGGCAGGTGAAGGAGACAGGTTTTGAGGGTGGCGAAAGAGAGTCAAGACTGAGGGATAGAGCAGTGTTGTAGTGGGCGACCAGGCCATCAATCATGGTAATGGTTGTTCTTTACCTTACTCTTGTTGCGGGTTAAGAACAGAGGATGTCACACCTTGTTAAGCCCTATGAGACAGTGTGATTTGTGAATATGGGATATACAAATAAAATTGGTTTGATTGATTATTGATTTTTGTGGTGGTACCCTTGAGATTAGGATCAAGTGCTAAGAGATTGTCTATTGGTGTATCTGTAAAAGGATGGCAACGTTTCTATACTTATCTGTAGGTAACAATACAAGTGGGATTGGGGTAGGTTACATTTTTCTACCACTTGATTGAATGATGCAAACACTAAATCGAAATATAAATCCTTTATGACTAAACTACCATTACTATGCCATGCACAAAAAGAAAGATCCAACTTTGCTGCTGTGAAAAGGTGGTCCTCCAACCAAGCGAAGTTTCCTTTGGCAAGATGCTGAACCCCAAATGGCCCCTCATAGAAAAAAAAGTGCTGCTAATAGATGCACTGTATAAATGTATGCGTGAATACGTGACTGGCAAACTTCACTGTCAAGTGCTTTGAGTGGTCATCAAAACCAGAAAAGCTCTATATAAATACAAACCATTTAACATTAATGAGGCTTTTTGTTTATCAAAATACTTCTTCAGCTGAGACCATGTTCTGATTGTGTAACTGGATTGTGTAACTGGACTGTAACTGGACGGCCCGGAGCTGTCGGTGAGAGACGGTGGAGCTAGCATTAGCATTAGCATTGGCGCCGACGAAGCTCCACTGTCAGCTATGGCTCCATCGGTCGGGGAGACGGCGCTCCATCGTCTCACCGGCTCCGAGTGATAGAAAAGCGACCCTCAGACAGGCGTAGCTCAGGGAGGAACCCAGGGTTACCGCGGTGCACACCAACAGACTTTTGCCAATTCTTTTTGGGACATTGCCTAAAAATATATGAATTCAATCCATTTCGCTCTTGGGTCTTCTGAGGCTGGGACGTTACGTACAGATCTGTGCAGCCGACCACAGCGCATCTTGAGTGCTTCCCCAGCGAGGCTGGCACCTTTTTGGCACAGACTTTTGTGCACCTTGGGAAACCGGCTTCCCCAGCCTCGCAGACAGGCTTCGACCCGCCTGACTCTGGTTCGAAACGATATGGTTGCAAGATTGTATCTTCGTCTCCATATTTCTACAAAGGTAACGGATGGCAAAAATCCGGGCGCTCGTATCTCGTGGGGGGGGGCGGGGCACTCAAAACAGGACAATCTGAGGAGGGCTGTTTTAGACAGGGTAAAATGGGCATATGACGGGTCCTTTAAAGGGAAGGATAAAAGTAATAAAACTTGCTTGTTATCACGCCACTTACACACCCAGTACATTTCAATCTCTCCCCGTTTTCAAATGTGCCAGGCATAGTCACCATAATACCATTTAACTGCACTTTGCAAAGTGCGCAAAATTAGGCCCTATGTCTTCATTGACTAGTAATGCAAATTGCACAAAAATCGCTTGCCTCAATAATGCGCCCAACCATGATGAATAAGCGCTCGGCAAGGTGCTCGTAGAAGGAATGAACAAGTTCACAATTAAAAGTTAATTAATATTTTCCACATAAATGATGTATGATGCCTATTTCACTCACCTGAACCCATCCGTTATAAATCAGAAATGTACATTTTTCGACCCTACCCACGTGACCTGCGAATCAACAACGGTATAACTGCGGTACGCGCATGACTAGCATGTACCTCTTTCTGTGTGTCTCTGTCACATTGTTATGGGTACTGCTGACTTCTAACCGCTAACTGTTGCTTTTAAGGAGAGCTTTTAGCTGTGGAGGCACCCCTCGAACAAGACACTCAATAAAAAACACAAGATGAACGCAGGGGAATATATGATACATTTGCCATGATTAGAATTGTAAACAGGAATCGTGGATTAACCGTCTGCATGTGTTGGCTGTATATTCTGTTATAGCAACTGGGTGTACATTGTACAGGCTGGCCACACAGATGCAGACAGCCGCATATGGATTTTTAACACGACAAGTCCTTTTACCTTTGTTACGGGATAAATCAAACTTGCACTAACCTCAGCATTCACATCCAAATATCCACCATCTGCTTGGCAAACACCTTCCTAATAAAAGAGCCATGCTTCATGACAGTGTTAGCTGAAATTGCAACACAAACGAGAAAAGTGCCTGACATGTTTGTCAAATTTCCAGCAGGCATTGTCCCCGATTTCATCTCATTTAGTTCAGATTGTAATATTGGTGGGCAGTTTGATTTATGCCCCTTTTTGTGAAATAAGTGTTTCTCCCCATTAGATTTAGAATGTTCTGCAGTCTGTGAGAGAGCCAAACATTAGCAACTTGCAGGTTTTTGGTAAGCAGAAATGCTTGTAGTGGCTGTGCCCTGACAGCAGATTAATACATTCTGCCAGGGAAATTCAGAGATGACAGGACCAAAAGGGAGCTTTTGCTGATTGCTGTCTGTAATTGCCCAAGATCATGGCCATTGCTTCACTTCTGATGACCCAGACAGGCATTGTTATTACAAGACAAGAATTTCAAACCCCTCATAAAAATAACTATCAGGTATATCTCCAAACCTTTAGCACTGGAGGCCTGGATTTTGTAAAAATCAAGACATAAATTCCAAACAATGGTACTTTTCATTTGAGTGAGAGCAGAAAAAGGCAAGACTTCCTTAGCATATGATGAAGAGTGAGGATCCATAACAATGACAGCCCCTTAAACATATTAACATATTTTTTCTGTGTGGGGTCCAAAGATAACTTGACTAATGAATGGTTAATAGGTTGGAAATATCTTTGCCTAAAATGCTAAAGCTATAAAGTTTTCTCTCCGTTATGTACTATGTACCGTTAGGTACTAAACCCTGAAAGCATTTACTTTTTCAGTGAATTAATACACATTGCCTGTTTGTTTATTGCCTCATAATCAGCTTTTGTAAGTGTAGGTTGAAGGGGAAAGTGAGCCTAACTAGGCTAATTCTTAAACATGTGAACAAGTCAAAATGTCTAAATGATTAGCGACTCTTAATGTGGAGTTTCAAAATTGCCATCATGTACAAGTCAGCCTTCATGTCATTAACGCTATCTTTGAATAACCTTCTCCCACTGTTCCCAATGCAAGTGTGTACAGGTATGATTGCTGGACTACTACTGATAACCGTGCTTGTTGAAAAGCTTTGCTTAAGGAGATAGAAAAATCCCAGTAGGAGCTATTGAATCTCTAGAATATTTGGAAAATAAATGTAATCCCTTTTTTCCATTATGAAAAATGTATACAGCACTTTTCTTGTTTATTGTCTACTTTCAAGTTACATTCACCGATTCACAAACACATTCATACAGTGTTACTATATGCTTTGCTTAATTTATCACACACTGCTGGTACATCCGTCCAGGGAAATTTGGTATTCTAGTATTCACAGGTATTCTACGTTGGCTAATCACTCTCTCCTCTTTATCAGCAGTAGCGTGCAGCGGGCCAGACACTGTCCCGGAGTCCTGTTACAATAACCAAATGCATAACTCTGATCTCAACACATGCTTCAATGAAAGGGATACAAATCAGGGTAATCTGACCTCTAAATTTAGTTGGTGACCTAGAAATAGTATAGAATCATATTTCTTCTTTTTCCATGACACTTCAGGAATATAACTATAAGTATAAAATGACTTGAGTTGGAGTTGCATATTAGTTTTATACACTTCTTTGTGCTTTGTGCTCCTGTTAGATCAGTCATAAAGCCATAACCCCATAAAGACTGTCTGCCCCCCACCTGATTAAATTATTTAAGTCAAAAATATGTAGGGTTAGAGGAATTCATACAATGCATCTATTCGCAGCACTTTGTTATTCTATGGGGGGGGGGCAATTCAGGGTTCAGCATCTTGCCCAAGGACACTTCGGCATGCAGATGGGTCAGACTGGGGATTGAACTGCCGACCTTCAGGTTGGAGGACGACCACTCTACCCCTCAGCCACAGCCGCCCAGTCTTCTTTGAGTTACCAGTTCCTGGGGGTTGCTGCTGGAATAATCTGGCCATTCATCAAATGAGGCCCAGCTGCAGCAGACAACCTTAAATGGCTTTGAGCATTAATTAGACTGCACCATGTCTTTTGTAATCATGGGGAGGGAAATTGTATCCTTATTAAGATCTTTAGTTGTTAATCTTTGATGACTTTTTGATATTTATGTTTAATTATTGTTCCTTAGTTAATATTATATGGCCTTATACTGGGGTGTTATGTTGTTGCTGTAGTTTGTTTTTAATATTAGTATCTATATATCTATAAATCTACCCTCCTTTTGTATTTTTAGTGGTTTGATCAGCCACTTTATATGTTCCCCTGTGTCAGTTGAGGGGCAGGTTTTTTTGGTGATGTTAACTTGGCTTCACTTTTTACCGGAGGCTAGTCTAGTTGGTTGCCCTTTTGAGCAAGTCCACCAGAAGCGAGCCGCTGACATGGAGCCAGCAGCCCCCCCCCCCTCGAGTTGAGGACTTTACCCTGGTCTCCTCCTCCGCCAGATCTCCACCTCTGGGGGGGCTATGGCAAGTTCTGACGTAGAAAAAGCCCATAATCCCATAGGACGCACTCTAGGGTAGCGTTTCTGACAGAGAGGAATCACATCAAATCACGGGAGTTGTTTTTTTCCAGAGTTTTTGGGACGGTAGACATGCCAGATACCCAAATTAACGTGTAGAAGCACTACAAAAGTGGAATTTTCATAATATGTCCCCTTTAAAGAAAACTATCTGTGGCTCTATGGTCTTCCTGCTTAGTTCCTGACAAGTACATTAAGTTGGCCTTGTGTATCAAATTTCAAGTCAATCAGACTTAGGGCGTGAGGAACGTGGCCATTCAAATCTTTTATTTTTTAGGCCTAATTAAAGCCATCATGGGTGATCTTTCAAAGAATGTTGATGCAAAACTCAGTTATTTTGCCAAGTTTCATGTTCCAGCTCATAGGAATTTGAGCTGAAGGGGCAGACACCAACTAGTAATAATAATAATAACTAACCGCGGCAAAAACAATAGGGTTTTTAACAAGATACCAAAATGTGGAATCTTAAACATAAAATCATTCCCATCCAAAGCTGTTTTAGTAAATTTATTAATGTCAGATTACAATATTTATTTATTTTCTCTCACTGGCACCTGGCTGCATCCTGAAGAATATGTCAGCGTGAATGAATCTGCTCCCCCTAGTCATTCAATACTCATATTCCTCGCTGCTCTGGCCATGGAGGTCGAATTTCTGCTATTTTTAACTTTTAACTCTTTATCAATTCATCCTTAACCTAAACTAACTCCTTAGAAAGCCTTCTTCTAAACAGCCAATCCTATTTGCTGTAGCTTACTGTACTACTGGGGTATATTCAGATTCTGATCTTTTCGTCAAGCTTAGTCCTTCAAATCAGATAAAGCAAATATTGTAGGTCATTTTAATATTCATGTGGACATTAAAAATGATAGCCTATATTTATTTCAATATATGACTCAATTGGTTTACGTCAGAGTGTATACCAACCCAGTCATGTGTTGTTCTTTTATCATATAAAAACAAAAAATATTTAATTTAATAATCTTTATGTCTTATTACCAGAGTATATGTCAATTATTAAAAACTCCTTATCTAGATGTCATTACAGGATTCATTATTGATACATTTTACAGTTAAAAGCAAAATTCACCTGCCCTTAGGTTTATGCTAAAGTATCTTCAAGCTCCGGGCCGTTCTCAGTTGCTCCTGAGAATTCTGTTATTTATTTATACATCACCTCTCAGATCAACCTTGATCAGCTAACCTGAATCATCTCATTGTCTAAACCAGAAACTTGTATTTTTGACCCAATTCCAACAAAGAAATTCTTCCCTGAGTAAATAGCATAT
The DNA here is from genome assembly GCF_963576545.1 of Limanda limanda. Classification (NCBI taxonomy): domain Eukaryota; kingdom Metazoa; phylum Chordata; class Actinopteri; order Pleuronectiformes; family Pleuronectidae; genus Limanda; species Limanda limanda. The sequence continues at coordinate 145,797 of NC_083647.1, forward strand.
AACTGACTAAATCAATACATCATTATCCTCAGTCTATGTTCCACCATCTTTTAAGCTAAATTTTATTTTACTAAACCTCAGAAATACATTATCTAATGATTTAGCTATTCTGGATGGCATTACACTTGCTTTCAGCAAAATCATCAGGACTCTGGGAGTTATCTTTCATCCAGATTTGTCCTTTGATTCTCATTTATAAAAGCAATTACAAAGCCTTTTTTCACCAGCGTAACATTCTAAATGTCTTGTCTCAAAAAGATGAAGAAAAATGTATCCATGCTTTTGTTACGTCCAGACTTAATTATTGTAGTTCCAGCAGTAAGTCTTTCAATACTCTGCAGATGGTCCTGAAATGAACCAGGAAATGTGGTCATATTTCTCATGTATTAGATTCACTACACAGGCTTCCTGATCAATTTAATCTACAAAGCCCTTGTGTGGCAGTTGACCATGCCACAGGGCTCTCCCCACAGCAGCCAGAGACAAACCATTCAGGCATTTTTTTTAGCATCTTTATTAATATAAAACAAAACTCATAAAAGTGCCAGCTAATTCAGTTGACCCCTGGCTTTGCAGCTCAGCTTAATGTCTTGAGTGTCTCTCATTTGCTTCTCCTTGAGCTTTGCTCATGCCCCGAGTCTCTGAGTCTCTCCGTGTGTATCCGAGTGGTCTCTCGAGGCAGCCCAGTCGCTGCCTTTTAAACGTGAGGATCACTCAGCTAACAGCTCTCACCTGTGCTGATTGATCCTCTGTGGTGTCTGGGTGCTCTCCCAGCCCCCTCACTTCCACACCTTGATAATATGGCATCATCATGCCTTAAAGAGCTCATAGTACCGTATCATATCACAAGTGCACTCCTCTCCAAGAAATCTGAATCTTTCTTTGATCACTGACGGTTCTAAAAGTAAAGTAGAAGCCAAAGCCTTCAGCTATCAAGGTCCTCTCCTGAGGAATCATCTCCTAGTTTAAGAGTATGCTTAAAACCTTCCTTTCTGATAAAGCTTTTAGTTAGATCTGGTTCAAGTCTGTCTTGGTCCAGCGATTATTTATGCTGCTATCGGCCTACAATGTCGGGGACACATGACACTCTCTTCGTCTTCATCACAGCGATGTCTCATCAATATTACTGACTTGACGTATTCACTGGAGTAATTGGCCCTCATCCACCAACATTTTATTTGAACCTGGCCCAGCATGTCTGATTCCGATGGTTCCCTTCAGGCTCAGGTCTACTATCCACAGATGCTCAGCTGAAGATTCACCTGCAGTTGTGTGTTTCCAATGATGCTCCAGCTCAGATCACTCTGTGCACCTTACTTTTCTTTTTCCTTCCCACTCTCTCTTCAGTGTCTGACAATATTCATTGAGGCTTCAAATCAGAGATGAAAATGCTTACTACAATTATGCAACTTTCTCCTGATACAGCTTTCACTGCATGTGTAATTACATTCCATGTATCGTTTTTTGTGGTATTTACTACAAAATATAACAGATTTTTTGACCTTTTGAAGGCACCGTCGTTAGAATTACGTTCAATCATTCCTGGCTTCTTAAATGTTCTTTTCAATTTCTGTGTGCAATCTTATTCCCTTTTATGAGCATTGGCGGTGCATTTACGAATGTTAATAAGGAAAAACTGAAACACGCTTTCAACCTATGAACACATTGCATTCATCAATATAAGATGACAGATGCGAACAATGCTATGCCAGCATCTATTGCACTTCTCTCCCTCCTGGGAGAGGGATCTCTCACACAGCTCAAGGAATTTATTTTTTCTTTATTTAATATTGTGAGATAGGGCATTCGCCTAAGTGGAGGAATGCACTCTCTGAACACCCTTGTAGCTCTTCATGTGTTGGCAAAAGGCTTAGTCTTCACTGGAGGAGTTGTCCCTTCTGAGTTGAGCTTTGCTAGCCTAAATTATCTGTAAAATGGCAAATGGTCTGTACTGCACTTTTCTTATCTTAATAACCACAAAAAGAGTATAGACTCAGAGAGTGGTTTTGGGCCACATTCAGATCACTATACCTGAGACGATTGACCCCTTGCAGTACGCCTACCTCCCTAAAAGAAGTACCTCTCTGCAGCCCTTCACATAGTCCTCTCCCACCTAGAAAAAATAGACGCCTACTTCAGGATGGTTGATTCATAGACTACAGCTCTGCTTTTAATAAAGGCATCCCCAACAAGTTCACTAACAAACTGTTGGTTAAACCTTGGATTCAATTCCACACTGTGCCCCATGCTCTACGCCAGGCCTATTCAACTAGCGGCCCCAGGGCCGGATGCGGCCCGTTTGAATTTAACTACGGCCCGCAAGACTACCTGTAAATCAGTGCAGCTTGGTAGGAAAAAATAAAACTAACGGACTAGCCTCTTATATACTTTGAGACATCTAACCCAGAGCCATTGAGTTCCACGGTTGCCTCAACTGAACCTGTATGTTACGCACCTGTACAGGTTTGGGGAGTGGGTTGCGGCAACCAACACATGTGTTGGTTGCCGCAACCCACTCCCCACCACGGCTCTGGTCTGGCTGCCCACTAGAACACATGAGCTAGCTAATGCTACCACGAAGCAAAAAAATGTTTCTCTCTAAGCCAAAGCGTCGTAAAGTTGACTGTGACAACCGCCAATTCCAAAGTGAATGGACAGTAAAGTATTTATTATTTATTTTAAAAGTGAAGGAAAGCGTCACTTCAGCCGTAAAAAAAGTTACTCTCTCGGACACATCAGCTCTCCGCAGACTGGAGCTTCTGGCAACATATATCGCAGGAAAGCTTTTGGAAAACCTTCAAAAAGCAGAGTTCATGTCTATTGTTGTGGATGAATCGACTGACTGTACCGACGTGGCCCAGCTCTACATGAATGTGAGGTTTTATGATGAAGTGCGCTTTCGGGAGGAACTACTGGGGCTCGTTCCGCTGGAGGGACACACTACAGGTGAAGTGATCTTTCAAAAGATTGTCGCGTTTTTTTAATGAGCATGAACTGGATTTATAAAAAGTCTGCTTGCTGGTTACGGATAGAGCTCCGGCTATGCCCCGTAGAGTGAAAGGACTGGTGGCCAGGTTGGCAGCCGTGGCCCATATGCAGTTTTTACACTGCATCATTGATCAGGCGGTGCTGTGCGCAAAGCTCAGCGGCGATCTAAAAAACACCATGGACACTGTTATGAACATAGTGAATTTCATCCACTCAATGGATTTTGGAATGGAATGACTGACTATATAAAGTAAAAGAAAAGAGATACGTATGTGACTGTTTACCTGTGGAAATATATGAAAATATAAATCAGACCTGGTATCAAATCCATCTCAGGTGTTCCAATCACCTGTGGACAGATCTTAGGTTCAGTGTGTAAGATTTGGGTGAAAGGCATCTATTGGCATAAATTGAATATAATATTATCCTACTAATGTTTTCACTTGTGTGTAATCATCTTAATTGTACGAATTGCTACACACTGAACCTTTAAGTGCAGATGTGAACAATCTAAGATGCACTGGGGATGCAATTGAGATCTGATCAATCAGACAACATTTAGAGATGGGTAGGAATTCATGTGTCCACATTATTTTGCCGAAGTTAATGTTAATGTATTCTAGCTAACAGTGAAAGACCACCTGCTAAACTGACGTCCTCTGATTGACAAGTTTCCTAATTAATTCAAAGTATTTTTACACATCTCTGTGTTTCACATACATTAATTTGTGACCATCAGCACAATATCAACACTGAGTTGCAATTTCCTCAACAAAAATGTTCTGACAGTTGAGCTGCTTTTTATAGTTCAGGAAAGCAGTGTGAGCTGAGAGCCTCACAATTCAAAATATTTGTTTTGGTGCATTACTCATCAATTTCAATCAGATGTATCTCATCCAGCATTATGAAAGCTGGAATACATAAGCTTCAACTAAACAGCTCTCTACTATTCAATACAAGGCTGCCTTGTTCCACAGCTATTTTGAAGCATTCCTAAGCTGCAAGGCCCTTTATCATCTTCCTTAATGCATAGGTAATCACATGTGTGTCTCATCACTTCCCCCCCGCTGACAGGCCAATCGTCTGGGCACTCCAAACATGAAAAACATCCTTTTTATAACATCTTTCTTTCACATTTTGTTTTTTATTCCTTACAAAGCCTGTGATGGACACCCAGTGAGACTTTGTGACACTGATGGCTGGGTGAGGGAATCATTTCCATGAGTAAAATATCAAGCCCCTGTCAGGCCTGTCAACTCTTTCACACACAATCACACAAACCCACATGCATAAACTCAGCGCTTGCTGGGAAGCCTGCGTGATGCCAATGTCTCCAGAAATGTTTTCATCCTTTAGTTTTTATTTTGAGTGCCGAAAGGATACAGTGTCTCGTGAGAGGGAAAAAAGCATTCATATTCACTTGTGAAACTTTAAAGGCTGGTGGGATGCTTACCTTTGCTTAGTGGTGTTTTACCATTTGGCTGGCCAGAGCCCAGAGCAGACATACAGAAATATTAGCACTTAGTACATTTCCAGCACAAGATATTTTGATTTTGGTTTGCACCCTTCACAGAAACTGAAAAGGAAACGTGGAAGGCTTTTGTCATCAGTTTTCCTTTTAATTTTGACTTGACAAGTTCTTCAATGTTGTTTATTCGAGGCGGCTTGGGCTTAGGCTATTGAGTGGGGTTGTCCTTTAACCAGAAGGTCAGGGTTCAATCCCAGTCTTTCCCATTACACATGCCCAAGTGTATTTGGGAACCCCAAATTGCCCCTGAAGGCTGTGCTTCACAAAGATGCACTGTATGAATGTATGTGTGATATGTGTCAAAAACGTCACTGTAAAGCGCTTTGAGTGGTCATCAAAACCTGAGGAGCACTATATATACAAACACATGGACAAAATTGTTGGTACCCTTCAGTCAAAGAAAGAAAAAACCACAATGGTCACTGAAATAACTTGAAACTGACAAAAGTAATAATTAATACAAATTTACTGAAAATTAACTAATGAAAATCAGACATTTTTTTTTAGACATTTTAATTAAACAGAATAATTTAAAGAAACTCACTAATGAAAATGGCCTGGACAAAAATGATGGTACCCTTTCTTAATATTTTGTTGCACAACCTTCTGAGGCAATCACTGCAATCAAGCAATTTCTGTAGACATCTGCACCTGTCAACAGGTATTTTGGCCTACTCCTCGTGAGCAAACTGCTCCAGCTGTCTCAGGTTTGAAGGATGTCTTCTCCAGACTGCATGCTAGCCATTTTGGTGCCCTAAGCATAACTCCTCTATGATGCGCCCCCCCCCCCCCTCGAGAAAAAAACATTTCTTTCTGCCAGTTTAACATTTTATTAAAACGAAAAAGGAAAATCTACTTCGTAAACACAGTACACAGAACAGCCAAAACATACATACACACAAGTATTGGGATGTGCAAAATCTTCGTAGAAATTAAATAGTCATCCATAAATACAAACTTAAAAGCAGAAGTATACAAGTTAGTAATCTCCTTCAATAAAGCAAAGATTTAGAAGCAGAAAATTCACACAATTTTACTCTACTTTGTAAACACACTATGTAGAACAGCTAAAACACACACATTGAAGTATTGAGAAAATGACTTTGTAAACATTATGTAGATTAGCCAACACACACTATACATTTGAAAGTGCAAACTTTTCTTCAGTAAACAGAATCGTATCAAAATAAACCAGACATGTTTTCCCCAAATTCAATGTTACTATGAATAAATTACATTAAATATCATCAATTAGTACAAACAAGAATAGAAACAAGCTTAAGACTTGATGACATGGAAACACCAATGAGCGTGAACCATACAGGCCAAAGTTACCATTGGGAGATGGGGCACTTTCAGATGTGCACCACGAAATCTGCCTAGCAACTCGACTCCAGCGTCAGCCTGTTGCCTGCTCGCCCTCACCTGAGCTAATAGGCTATCCCCCGTCAGTGAACACGACCCGAGTCTGTGGAGAGGTTTCACTCACATATCGTATGAATAATATGTTTTGATATTCGGCTTGTTGACAGAGAAGCTAAAGTCGTCTGCGCTCCCGTTTCTGAGGTTAGTCAAGTTTAGTATTGTATTTATGTTAGTAGTGATGAGCAGGTATCCGTGTCTCTGTACCTGGCTGGTTAGCTTAGCTCCGCTAGCCTGCAGGTATGATAGCATCAGTAATAGCGATGCTAACAGGACCGTACTTTTTTGCAAGTCCTCCTTTGACATATTGAAAAATGTTATATCAAGCCTTTTGAGGGCATCACTGAAGGGCTCGTCAGCAGCCTCATATGCAAACTGCCTTTTTGTGTTCCTGAGCCTTTTCTCCTTGAGCTCTGGATCTATGTCCATGGCCTTGCAAAGGTCCTTGGCATTTGACACTGCCTCAGCAAACCCAGAGTGCCTCAATCTGGAGAGGGAGGTTTTGGCATTGTCAATGAGCCTGACAGCAATGTCAAGCTGCATTGAACTAGTCTGCAGAAGCTTTTTTACTTTGTTAGTGGCCGTAAGAATTTCACACCAGACAACAGAACAGATCAGAAATCTAAAAGAGGCCACCTCTTCTGCCAGGGCTTGAGCCTCTATTTTTGCGACTGTGTCATTGATTGTTTCCCTAGCCTCGATGAGCGCATTTCTGATTTCTTTAATTTGGCTTCTGGCAGCTGCGACACTCTTTAGCCTGCTCTCCCACCTCACATCACTCCATGATTTCACAGTCAGGTTGACGAAAGGATGTAGTTAGCAGACCAATCACAGCCTTGCTGGCTACGTGAGGCTTGCAGAGCTTTGCCGTCTAGTTAGAAAAATTGGGCGACGAACGTAAGCACGTAGGAAGGGCCCGGAAGGGCTCTTACGCTTGCGGGCCCCTGAAAATGCAGAAGCATGCGCCGGCCTTTAGGCCTACTTGTAAAATGCATAATGTTTAACAGTAAAATCTCAATTTAGCTTGCACCTAAGTTATAACATATTTGAGTGTGCTAACATTAGCAATAACATCAGCTAGTTGAGGTGTATGCATAGGCTAACCATTAAATTAGCAGCACATTTCCCGTATTTAACAATGATTAAACATGGATTTACCTGAAAGTGATACACGGGCATTATCTTGCAGTTTCTTTCACTTTTACTTTTCACTATTTTTCTGCCCTTGAGTCCTGTTGTCTTTTTGAGGCCATTTTCGAAAAGTTGACCTAGCCTACTGTCAAAGTTCGTCAGCCCACTGAGATAGGAAAGAGCACCCGCGGCGAGCTTGGGAGGTTGAGTGTGTATTTGTTTTGTTTTTTTTGGGGGGGGGGCACGCACCATCGTAACTTTTTTTGAGCAATTAAATATATCTCTTTTTCTGCCTGTTTTGTGATATACTTGCCTAAAAGGTGCCTAATATTTCTATACTGAAATAATATCTGCATTATAATTGTAAGCTATTTTATTTAATGACGTTATTGTTGAGGGTTGATTTGTATTTCCTGTTCTAAGCGGGTGGCTGGTAGTGACTTATTTTGAAAGGGGGTTTTAAAGGAAGTGGGTTCTGTGATGAGTGAAGTTTGTAAAATGCTCTTGTGTCCTTTGTCGGCTAAGACCGGACCTATGATACAACCAAACGCTCGGCTACATAATTATTATAACTATGATGATTTTTCAGTTGCCTATTTTTTGGTGCCCTCAGGACTTGGTGCCCTACGCACAGCGCGTAGTGCGCGTTATGGGAGCGGCAGCGCTGCGAGGACCCATGACCTGCGACTTGAGACCAAGCTTTCTGACACTGGACAATCAATCAATCAATCAAATTTTATTTGAAAAGCCCATATTCACAAATCACAATTCGTCTCATAGGGCTTTAACATGGTGTGACATCCTCTTTCCTTAACCCTCAGCAAGAGTAAGGAAAAACTGCATGTCGGCCGCGGCTGCCGGTGGACAAACTCTTGTCCCCGCGCCCCGCGTGCGTCAGGGCTCCTGTGCAGGTGGGGGGGGGGGGGGGTCTCCTCGTGAGACCTCTCCCCGGCGCTGGCTGCCCCCCCCCGCCGGGCGCATTTCCTCCTTGGCGGTGCTCCGGGACCGGCTCCGGGACCGGCTCGGGGTCGGCTTGGAAAGGCTTGGGCGGGAGGAACGAAGACCACGCCGAGAAATGTTTCATAAAAGCGATCGCATTTTAGGGGGACGAAGGCGGGCTGAAGCCTGCCTGCGACAGCCCCAGCCGCGGAGACACGGGGGTCTCTGAGTGATGGAAAAGCGACCCTCAGTCTTCATTTGGCTCAGGCACCGAAGTCAGAGTCATGAGTCAGAGTGTGTGTGTTTTGTATTTATTTTTATTTATTTAAGTATAGTGTAAACTTTTGTTAACAGTTCGTATGTTATTCATAGTTTTAAGTTCAAAAGGGTTTTGTATTTATTTATATTTATAATCTACTTTATACAGTTAATATATTTGGCAATAAAAAAGCCTTTCTTAGTCAAACATCGTTTTGTGCACTTTTTTGAAAAAAGTATCGGTTCAGGCACCGTTTAGGCACCGGTATCGTTTTAAAAGTATCGGTTAGGAACCGGTATCGGATAAAAACCAAACGATACCCATCCCTATTCATGACACCCTGTGCCAGATGCAGCAAAGCAGCCCCAGCACATAACCGAGCCTCCTCCAAGTTTCAAAGTAGGTACAGTGTTCTTTTCTTTGTATGCTTCATTTTTGCTTCTGTGAACATAGAGCTGATGTGACTTTCCAAAAAGCTCCAGTTTTGTCTCATCTATCGAAAAGACATTCTCCCAGATAGTAAAGGTCCTGGGGAAGATTTGTATGCGCTTCATTTAGCGGAGAATATCTCAACTGTTATAGACTAATATGACCCCATTGACCAATGTAGGTGTGCCAAAATCTCTAACCTGAACTACGTCTTGATGTGAGGTGGGAGAGCAGGCTAAAGAGTGTCACAGCTGCCAGAAGCCAAATTAAAGAAATCAGAAATGCGCTCATCGAGGCTAGGGAAACAATCAATGACACAGTCGCAAAAATAGAGGCTCAAGCCCTGGCAGAAGAGGTGGCCTCTTTTAGATTTCTGATCTGTTCTGTTGTCTGGTGTGAAATTTTTACGGCCACTAACAAAGTAAAAAAGCTTCTGCAGACTAGTTCAATGCAGCTTGACATTGCTGTCAGGCTCATTGACAATGCCAAAACCTCCCTCTTCAGATTGAGGCACTCTGGGTTTGCTGTCAGGTAGCTGGTATCCGTTGTTGCAAGTACTGCAAATGCAAGGGAGGCAATAGTTGTAGAAATCCTATCACTGAATGAGCTCTCATCATCATCCCCATACCTGGACTCCTACCAGTACCTGGACCTGAAGTGTTAACTTGCAACACAGGGAATAAACCTTCTGTTTTGTATTTTTCACTTTAAGTTAACGTTCCAAAGATAATAGCAAGGTTGGATATAAAATGTATGTTTATCAATTAAATGCTTGTTTTCTTTCTTTTAAAAAAGTCCCGTGTTTTTATACAATTGTATTTATAATTTCCCCCACACACACACACACACAGCTTCCACCCTGGACATCTACAGAGACACAATAAGAAATATCAAACCAGAATTCTTACGCTGTAAACATTGTGATCACCTAAGCAAATCTGTAGCTTCAAGAGTTTATATGTATGCATATTTAATGAGATATTGCCTAATTTGCATATTTTATTTTATTTTGAGACAAAGTGTAATACAAAAATTATTTCTCTTAATATGAAGATTAATCTGGTACAAATTGGTGAGGATATCGATAAAGGGAAAAAAGTCCCATTCACCTGTAGTGTGATAAAAGTGTCACCTATAGTGGTCATTTTCAGGACTTTCACCCCGGATAGAGATTTTGGCACACATCTCATGTTGTTCAGTGGGGTAATATAACAGTTGAGATATTCTCCGCTAAATGAAGCACATACAAATCTTCCCCAGGACCTAAACTAAGAAGTAGGGATGAGCGAGTACAGCATTATCTGTATCTGTTAACCATATGAATTATCCGTATCCGTACTCGGAGTGGGCGGGGCCTAACCCGGAAGTGGGTGTGGTTTAACCCGGAAGTGGGCTGGTTCAACATAACTTTTTTTTTTTACTTTGAAAATTTTTTAATTTTTATTTTTTTTAAATTTATTTCCACACCAGGTGTGTTTGTGTGTGAGAGTGAGATGCGAGGGACGTTCACTGTCTCCCGGAGAAATGAACACTCTGTGTTTTTAGTATAGAAAGACGTGAATGATATTCGTTCATACAGACTGGTTTTGTTATTTTCACTTTACATTAACACTTAAAGTTTAGTGCAGTGTAATTGTTTGCCGTGATAATTAAATGCCAGTGTGATAATAGATGACAATTTCAAACCATACAAACTGTCATGTTGTACTGTATTTAATAGAGGTTTACTTTACTGTAAAGTAAGTGTAAATGTAAAGTGAAAATAACAAAACCAGTCATTATGACTTGTGAACAAATATAATTCACGTCTTTCTATACTAAAAACACAGAGTGTTCATTTCTCCGGGAGACGGTGAACGTCCCTCGCATCTCCAGCGCTCCTCTACTGAGCCAATGCAGGTCTCGTGAAAAATGATCCAAAGACTTGTACCCGAAGACCCAGTCGGGAAATGAACTAATCATTTCTGCTTCCTTGACTGAGCCTATGGAACAGTCCCGATGCGCAGTGAACCTGAGTGACTGAGAGACAGAGAGCTGTTCTGTGAGTGAGTGAGCAGAGCCGTGTGTGACGGGAGGAGCGCTGTGACGCTGTGTGAGGATTTTCATTCAGTCCGAGCACAGATGATGACTCCGATTACTCGTATTATACTCGTAATCGGCAAAAGTGCTTTATCCGTACCGGATACTTGTTTCAGCTGAGTATCCGGCTCATCTCTACTAAGAAGCTTTGTGGCTTGTCAATATGCATTTTGGCAAATTCCAGTCACGTTTTTTATAATTTTCTTTCAACAGTGGTGTCCTCCTCGGTCGTCTTTCATGAAGTCCACTTTGGCTGAAACAGCGATGGATGGTACGATCTGACACTGATGGACCTTGGAAGTTGTTCTGGGCTCTTTGGTTATCGTTCGTATTATCCATCTCTTCATTTTGTCATAAATTTTCCTAATGCGGCCACGTCCAGGGAGGTTGGGTACAGTCCTGTGGACCTTAAACTTCTGAATAATATGTGCAACTGTAGTCACATGAACATCAAGCTGCTTGGAGATGGTTTTATATTCTTATTAAGATTAAGATTGGGGATATATTCCTACTTCCCTTGTGAATATAAGTCTCTGTGCTTCTCTTGGTCGTTGTCAGTTTGTCTTGTTCGTCCGGTTCCCTATCAGTTGTGTTCCCTTCTCTAGATTTTTAGTGTTTACATTATTTAGATTTTGAATTATGAACCCTTCTTTTCTTCTGCACTTATTTTTCTATGTATTGAAATCGGCCTGCATTACAGGACAATCTTTGTTTCACACCTGAATCTGTGACTTCTGAGTTGGGTCCTCCTGCTCTACATTCTCTACATTTAACTATAATTAGGTGATGGATCAACTTCAGCAGTCTCAACATTCACAGGTTAGTGTTTACCAATGTGAAGAGTCTTCAATAATAAACAGCTGGAACTGTCGAACCTGAAGTTCCCTGGATTAAGCAAATGTTCTCGCTGTTTTAGTACATTTTAGAAATACAAACTCTGAAGTGTTTACTTAAACTCTGATATTTAAATGTTGAAGCCACAGTTAATGGGATTGAACAGTGTGTTTAACAACATGACCCAACATGATTAAACGGTACATTTTCCATTGACTACAGAATACATTCGTGGTTTTTGCATATTGTCCCTTTTCCTTGCAATAAACCAAACAGGACACTTTTCATAAACTGAAACTACCAAACCCCAAGATGGCGCCATACAAAGTGCCGGGAGAAGAAACAACGTGATAAAACATGTATTCCTTCCGTGATTATGGGGAACGTGAGATCTCTCCCCAATAAGATGAAAGAGCTAACGGCGCTAACCAGGCTGCAGAGGAAGCACCTTGAATGTAGCAACATGTGCTTCACAAGAGACATCGAACTGCTTACTGTAAGCATTTTACCATATTACCTCCTGTAGGAGTACTTGCACGTCATTGCGATAACTGTCTACATCCCCCCTTTGGCCGATGCTGCAGCAGCTGGGGAGCTTCTGCACACTGTAGTGTCACAGCTGCAGACATCGCACCCTCAATCCCTCCTCCTCATCTCTGGAGATTCCAAACATGATTCCCTGTCTTCCACTCTGCCCACATTCACCCAGTTTGTTATAAAGGGCCCATATTTAACACCTTTCTGGTATTAAGTTTGAGGTATTGGTACCCCTTAGATCAGGGGTTCCCACACTTTATAGGCTTGTGAGCTACTCTTGAAATGACCATCTCAACAAGATCTACCCCCTCTTTTTTCGCGCCAGGAAACACACTGAAAAATGATTTTAAACTATATTGATAACATATTTTATATTTTATATGATATAAATTATTAAATATGCATACCATAGTTTGTATTCCCCTTCTGTTGTCCTGGAGATTTAATTTTACCAATTTTACCAATCACATTATTAAATGTCCCCCTCTGCCCAGCCACAAGCAGTCATATAGATAAAAAGAGAGAGGGGGGGGGGGGGGGCTACGTATTCTCCACATAGGTTTGAGTGGAGAATACGTAATTTACCCTCCACACCCGACATAGCAAACAGCGGAGAAGTTCTTGAAGATGGATGATATTAAATTAATAATTTAAGTGGAGAAGTACAGTGAGCTGTATGATCCTCAGCACATATGAGACAAAGAAGACACATGTTGGGCTGTGTTGCAGTTAATGTTGGAGCAACAAGTAAGTATATGCTTGAAAAAAATTATAAAATGCCGTTTTTACTGCAGGCTGATAACAGCAAAAGTATGTGATATTATTAGCGCGGCGCTTCAGCGTCCGGTGTGAACAGCCCTGCGCCGGCGCTCTAGGGATTAGCGCGGCGCTTCGGCATCGCTTCTGCGTCCGGTTTGTACGTGACTGCCTCTTGTCCAGTTGTGCGATCGACCCACACTGCCTTCGCGATCGACCGGACAATCGCGATCGACGTATTGGGCACCCCTGCCTTAGATGATATCAGTGGTTGAAAGTCGAAAAAACTGCTTCAATGTGTATTTTCTTGTCCTCTCTTTTGCCTCACTCTGGTTCTCCAGACTGAACAGGCTGTTTTTGCCTGCCTCATTAATTGTGTTTGAGCACCTGCCTCATTAATTATTTATGAGCCCCTACTTATAATAACCGTTGCTGCTTGATGTTAATCTTGAAGTTAGTTAGAATGTGTGTGCGTTACATCGCTGGTCAGTCTCACACCTGTCTTTATAAAAGGTCTAATTGGCTGACTGCACTTTGAGGGACACGAGACCTCATTCTGGTGCATTGACGATCTCTCTGGTAAACACAGCTGGAAGTCACGTTGCTGTGTTTGGATACAGCTATAGAAGACGAGCCACATATTCCCCGTCAGTTACAACAAGATGTTTCGGAAAGGTAACTTTCAACATCCTCATATTTGTTCATGTTTTAGCAGGACAGTCGGCCAATAAAGGAGTAAGTCCTGAGTTTCAGTTCCGAGTTTCAGTATGGAGTTTCAATACAGAGTTTCCGGAATGGGGAGCTTACTTTGAGGGTACGTACTGACCCCCTCAAATAATTACAGATAGTAAAGCCTAGAAAAAATTTATTTTACAGGATATGGGCCCTTTAATTGCCAAACCAGAGACCATAAAACACTGGAATACTGTATTTAAATGCCAAGGATGAATACAGCTCCTCCCCCGACTGGGTCGTTCTGATCACAACCTGATTCATCTGCTCCCTGCCTACAGTGAATACACAACCCCAACCATACATACCTTTGTATGTGAGGAAATTATCTGAGGAGAGTAAGTGCGGACAAGCTTCTTACACCTCTCAATCAGAATCTTTGCCCATTTTTCACGTGCAAAAGCCTCTAGCTCAGTGATGTTTGATGGCTTCCGTGCTGCAACTGCCTTCTTTAAATCCCACCAAAGATTTTCAATCAGATTTAAATCTGGTGACTGTGAATGCCACTACAGGACGTTCCAGGATCTTTTTCTCAACCAAGCTTTGCTTGACTTGGAGGTGGGCCTTGGATCATTGTCTTGCTGGAAGGTCCAATGATCACCAAGGTTTAATTTGTCAACAGAAGGCATCACATTCCTCCTTTTAAAATGGCCTGGTATTTCTGTGAATCCATGATGCCAGGTAAACAATCAAGTTTGCCAGTTCCTGCCGCAGAAAAAACGCCGAACATCAGGCTTGACCTTGGGGATGGTATTCTTATGGTCATAAGCCTGGCCTTTCGCATGCTAGACATACCGCTGGTCCATATGTCCAAATAGTTCCAGTTTGGTTTCATCAGTCCATAGAACTGTCACCCAAAACTCAGTTGTCTAATCCAAATTCCTCCTGGCATATTCTAGTCGACTTTTGATGTTCCTTGTGGTCAGGAGCTGAGTACGTCTTGGACTCCGGCCATGAAGTCCTTGTTTATTCAGTGCATGTCTTATAGTTGCCACTGAAGCACTTGTACCAGCCTTCATCAGGTCATCCTGGTGTCTTGCAGTCACACAGGGGTTTCTCTTAGTTGTTCTGACTAAGTTGCTGAGGGCCCTTGATGAAATGTTGGGCTTTCTTCCAGGGCCAGGCAGGTTTGAAGCTGCTCCATAAGTTTTAAACTTCCTTATAATGCTCCCAATTGTGTCTCTTCGAATATACATTTTTGGGAAATCTTCTTATACTCAAGGCTCTTCACATTTGATGAAATAATCTCCTCTCTCAGCTTTTGTGGAAGCTCCTTCCCATGGTTGCACCTCACCTTGAATACCTTCAAGAGTGCACTTTAGGCCATAAAAACAGTCAGACAGCTTTAAAAACAACAATATTATATAGGGGTTGAATAATTGTGACATGGCTTGACAAAATATACTGTTACACACAAATACTACATCATGCATTTTTTGTGTTGATTTTATTTATCACTTAATTCATAAAGAAGTTATCCGAAGCAGAATCTTGCTCTTGGAAAAAAATGTAATTGATAAATCCTTAAAATCTTTGGGGGGTTGAATATTTCTGATTGCAACTGTACCTGCAGGTGGTACCTGCAGCCTGATCAGTTTGCACAGGTACTCCAACTCCTCCAGGATGGTACATCCATATGTGGGGTCGCAACAAGGTTTGCTGTGTCTCCCAGCACAGTCTCAAGAGCATGGAGGAGATACCAGGAGACCAGCCATTACAGGACAGGGCCGTAGAAGGGCATCAACCAAGCAGCAGGACCAGTATCTGCTATTTTGTGATAAGCGGAACAGGAGGAGCACCGCCAGAGCCCTACAAAATGACTTCCAGTAGATTACTTACAAGATGGCAGATGCTGGTGCACTTTTGGCTGCCACGCCGTACCTGATCCTTAGTTCTGCCCTTTATCACTGAAATAAGCGATAAAGTTGATCTGCGTGTTTGGGGCTAAATGCTACGTCTATTATTCAAACTACACAAATATCCTCACTGGATTAGCATCACCAGATCAGCTTGCTGCTTCCATGTGCCAAAAGTTACCACCTTATTGGCTCCGGGATTCGGGTTTGGTTCGCTGTTGTGCAATAATGGTTAGAAGTGATACCATAAGCTGGTGTGCCTTTAGGCGTTCAATAAATTTGGTTATCAAAATAAAATATAAAACATTAATATTTAAAATATTAATATTAAATCATAACTTTAGTTTGTCTAAGTTCTATCGGGGCACCACCCTTCACAGAAGGGAAAAGATAGCCAATTTATTGATTAAGATCAGTCTCATTTAGATCTAGATATCTTAATATTTACCAATAAAGATTATATAATGAACAGTTAAAGTTTATAGAGTTCTTGACAGTGTAACGGTTGGCAAAATTCACTTATGCAACATTAATGAAAGGACAATGTTAAAAGAAAACATTTATTATAAACATAATAAGTATAAAACACCAATTACTAAACAAAATACTAACTGACAAAGATGTGTGTGTGAGTGTGTGAGAGGGGATCTGGTGGCTAACAAAGAGAGTCACACCTTCCTGTGGTCTTTTAAGATGGTCTCTAAGATAGCAGCTCCCCCCCCCTTCTTCTGGAGTGGGGGAGTGGGTACGAAGATAGTGATATGCAGTGTCTGTGAGAATGCTAATTAGAAAATGGCAAGGTCTGTGTAGAGCCTTACTCACATTAACTTTCATTTAGCTTGTAACTACAATAACACCACATATATCAAACTTTAAAACACCACACAAAATCAAATAAACAGTTTTGCTTAGCGTAGTATTATTATTAAGCCCAGTTTGTTACCAGTCCTTGAACAGGGAGAAAGTTGCTGTGCGGTTCGCCGTACGTCTTGGCTTCGAAGTCTCTGGTTCGTGTGGTCTCTGCTACCGTGGTTCTGTTGAGCTGTGATGCTCTCGCTTGTAGAAATTCCTTACCTGCAGGATATCGAATCGCTGCAAGGAGATTGGAAGAACTTGAAGGGCGGGGAGGTTTCCTTGAGAAGGTGGGCTGGAAGCTTGACCTTTGAAGGGCAAGGAGGTTTCCTTGAGAATAGGGGTGCAACGATTAGTCGACGTCGTCGACAAAAATCGATGACAGGAATAGTCGCCGACGAATTTACTAGTCGATGATTCGTTGGTTACGTCATAGCACGTGTTTCTCGTGCCGCGCAGCGGAACTAAACGTCGTTTTAGCGGAGGTGCTGATGAAAGCAGCTGAGGAGTGAGCCATCTCGCTTCCTTCCTATCTCTGAAAGTCGCGCATGTGCAATAGCATCAAAACACGGTCCGATGGCGGCCTCCGCTGCAGCAGCATCGCGCACCAGAAAGTAAAAAGTTCGGGAGAACTTCACTCTTAACTAGGGTTGGGTACCGAGAACCGGTTCCAATATGGAACCGGTTCCAATATAACCGGTACCTACCCGGACCGAAATGCAACGGAGATTTCGGTGCCTCATTTCGGTGCCTGAGCCAATCGGAGACTGAGGTCTCCGCTCGTCCCGCCTCCTCACACTTCCGCTCCTTCCTTCACGGGAAGCGGCGGCTCCCGCTGGGCCCCCGCGGGCGCGGCTGCCGGTGGACAGACTCTTGTCCCCGCGCCCCGCGTCGGTCAGGGCTCCTCTGCAGGTGGAGGGGGGGGGGGACCGCCGGGCGCTTTTCCTCCGTGGCGGTGCGCCGCGACCGGCTCCGCGACCGGCTCCGGGTCGGCTTGGAAAGGCTGGGGGCGGGAGGAACGAAGACCACGCCGAGAAATGTTTCATAAAAGCGACCGCATTTTAGGGGGACGAAGGCGGGGGGGCCGAAGCCTGCCTGCGACAGCCCCAGCCGCGGAGACTTGGGGGTCTCCGAGTGAAAAGTGACCCTCAGTCTTCATTTGGCTCAGGCACCGAAGTCAGAGTCACGAGTCAGATGGTTTGTTTTGTATTTATTTTTATTTATATAAGTATAGTGTAAACTTTTGTAAACAGTTCGTATGTTATTCATAGTTTTAAGTTAAAAAGGGTTTTGTATTTATTTATATTTATAATCTACTTTAAACAGTTAATATATTTGGCAATAAAAAAAGCCTTTCTTAGTCAAGCATCGTTTTGTGCACTTTTTTGAAAAAAGTATCGGTTCAGGCACCGTTTAGGCACCGGTATCGTTTTAAAAGTATCGGTTAGGAACCGGTATCGGATAAAAACCAAACGATACCCATCCCTACTCTTAACAGCCCGAAAAAAACTACCTGCAATATCTGTGCGGCGGACCTGTTCTCAATGGAAGCATGACACACGCATTTGAGGATGAGGCACATGTGACATCGTAACGGAGACGATGCGGACTCGCCTCTGTCAGATGTTATATGTACACGTATATACCTGCGCGCAGGATTCTAGCATCCATTACAAAAATATGGTTTAAACTTTTTATTAACGAGTTTAAAAGCATTATGTTATCCTATTGCCTGACAAACGTCTTTTTTTAATCACAATTATTTAGTCCGAAGAAGACTGTAGTTTCGTTTGTTGATGTTTTTATTGCTGTTACTTTCCCTGTCATTTTTGTTAACAGGAAAAATTAATACTTGATTTTTAATTTATTTTTTTATTAGCACGTTGCCTGTCCTTGGTTTTAAATGGACAAAAACTTGATTTGTCTTTGCTTTTGTGTCAGCAGTACCCTTATATGCAACAAAGTTTATTAAAAGACATTTTTTTTGAATGAAGTATCAATTTTTATTGCCTTTATTTTCAGTCATCACATGCCTCGAACAACCTCAAGCTAAATTTATAAGCTGTTTGCTAAATAAGAGCAATTTAGAATTTGTGTCATTCATAATCCGATTAGTCGATTAATCGTTTCAATAATCGGTGACTAATCGACTATCAGAATAGTCGTTAGTTGCAGCCCTACTTGAGAAGGTGGGCTGGAAGCTGCACCTTTGCGCTCCTCTCGTAGATTTGGATGCAAAGAGAAGATGCCAGGCAGGAGCAGTCAGGCCCCCGCTAGGCGATGCAGGAGAGGAGAGGCTGGACAGCCTGCTCCTTTGGAGAGTTGCGGAGAAGAGAGTGAAGCAGCCTGGACCCCCTCCCTTGGAGTTGCAGGAGAGGCGGCTGGCCGCCTGCTGTCTTTGGTGGGGATGAGGAAAAAAATAATAATTGGGGGAGCCCTCTCCTTATATTGGGCTGATGACCATCAGGTCATGTGGCCAGAGTGACCAATTGGCATCTGATCCTTGGAGCACTTTGCACCTCTATGTGAAGTTGCTGAAACAAAGTGGACATGCAGCACTCTGGGAGCCGGAGTTTCTTGGCCTTCTCAGGACAAAGAGAACACGTTTCACTCTGGAAGATTGAGTTCGCTACAGTACATGCGGCTTTGTGGTTTCGGCTTTTGTCCACACACGTAGGTCGAGAAGGAAGCCTTTAGTTTCATAAAACGTGTTTCCCAACATCGCGGCGCTGCTTCGTTTTCCTGCTGCCGGAGCGGTCAATCGATGATCAATTGATAACACTGACTAAAATTGCCACAGAATTCCTGGAAATGCTGCATTGCTTCAACTTCACGCAAAACATAGACTTCCCCACTCACAGCTGTGGTCACATCCTGGATATGGTCTGTTCTACTGGTCTCACAATACATCGCCTCAACCTCAATATCTCTGACCATCTGGCAATCACCATGGACATTGGCATCCCTCTCCCCATCCCAAAAGACAAGCGCAATATATCCTTCAGAAATCTTAAATGTATCTCTACCACAACTATTTCTGCCTCCCCTTTCCCGCTGGCTGATAATCCCTCTAATCTTGTCAACTACTACAGTGACCCACTCTCCTTCTGTCTTGATCAACTGGCTCCCATCAAAACCTGAACTGTCTCATTCACACACTTTGCTCCATGGTATACTCCTGAACTCCATCAAATGAAATCCCATAGGCACCAGCTTGAAAGACTCTGGTTTAACAGTCCATCTCCAAGCTCACACAGACTACCTTCAACAATACAAAGATGCTCTTATCTTAGCCCGGTCCACCTAATAGTCACACCTCATAAAATGTGGTTCCTCCAACCCGAAGGCTCTCTTCTCCACAAAAACAAAATCCTTAATCCCAGGGATTCATCGGATTCAAAGTCATTCTTCTCACTCATAAAGCCCTTTATAACCAGGCCCCCTCCTACCTAACCAACCTGCTCCACTATCACACTTCAGCCCGTCGGTCTCCGCTCCTCTGATGTCAACCTCCTGTCTCATCCACTCAGGACCAAGCACCAGACCTGGGGCAACAGAGCCACTCCCACTGGCGCCCCGTTCTCTTCACCAATGAGAGCAGGTTCACACTGAGCCCATGTGATAGGCATGAACGAGTCTGGAGATGCTGTGGTAAATGTTATGCTGCCTGTAACATCATCCAGCATGACCGGTTTGGTGGTGGGTCCCCCCCACAACACGTGTGCTTGTGTGTGTCTGTCTTTTTAGACACGTGTGTGAAATGTGTGGAATAAGTACATAATTAAACATGGGGAAATTTCATCATGTGGGGGCAAAAATCTGGGAAACTGAAACTCCTATGCCAGGAGCTGTCCCTGGGTTACGGCTTACAGTAACCTGTGTACAGTTCTGATATACCTGCAAGCAAAGAGAGCTGGAGTCTCGTATCTCCCTTAATGTGGGATGTATATATTTATCTTACATTATACATAGAAATTCTCATAAACATGTAACTCATTCCACGCAAAACTACAAAAAACTACATTTTAACACACTTGAGTGATCTCTCTCCCAGGACAGACAGAAGTGCAGAGATGCCAATTGTAAAGGAGAACATCAGAAAGATAAGGGTATTTGCAGCAATGATGAGATTAGACACTTTGTATCATAAGGGAAGGTCAATGAATTGATGGATTATTGTCAGTAATGGTCGAGAATCTGAGAAATATTGTATATCAAGCAGTCTTGTTGTAATCATAGTCCATGTCAATGTCAATTCTATTTAAATAGCACATGTAGTGTTCAAAAAGGTTTAGAGATGACAGTTAAATGTCAATTTGGTTCACCACATCTATCCAGAATAACCAGGACGGGAGGCTGAGATTTCAGAAATATACAATTTATTCAATAGGTGCAAATTATTTTAAAAGACAGTGACATGTGCAAAGGTTGAAGGACTGGCCTGGACTTGATATAAATAACAGATTAAAAATAGAGAAATTAAAGGCTCCAGACCCAATTGTACAACGCTAAAATATCATGCATTAAAACAAACACAGCAAACTTTAAGACACACTGCAAGCGATATAATACCACAAAATGACAAAAGAGGGCCTCTAGTTGATGGCGCCAATAACTCACTACTATTCAAGTCATTACACCCCGAGTGCACAGTCCCAGTCAACCATATATATTTCACATTGCCATAAAACAAAATAAAATAAAATAAAACAAAGAAACCAATAATCAAACCAAATAATCAGAACGAAACTAAAACTAAACATGGCCAAATAATCTAAATGAAATCTAAAGTTGGGAAAAAACAGTGACCGTAACTATTCTGCTGAAGGCAGCCTATAAAACAAACATGTTGTAGTTAGGTCACACAATTTAAACAAGTTTATCCAAATGTTTAAAAACAGTTACAAACATAAAACACATCATTATACCATACCTTTAATTCATTCAAATCAAGCAGGGACAGCGTGCATCCACGGCTACGCCGACACCGTCGCACACACACGCACACAGACACAGCTGCACGCTGAGCTCTACGGACAGGACTGCAGTTAATATTTGCGGAACGCTTTCTTCGTGATATCCGTTAACATTACAGTGACTTCCAGCAACTTACCGCAACAAACAATTTGCGTCCACACCTGCTGCGCCCACGCTACACTTCCTCACACACACACTCAGGACCGGCAGTGGGGAGAGAGGGAGAGGGGAGAGCTACGGTGTCCCTCAATAGACTTTGCCGCCTCCCCGCAGCCTTTAAGCATCGCCTTCCCGTCAGGTAAATAAAAACATCCAGAACGGGGAAAATAACACTGCTAAAAGTATAAAACGTTATTAAGAATTGTGCTTTACAGGTGTAATGTAAAAATAACTTAAAATGAAATATACGATAAGATAAGATAAATAAAATCAGCTGCAATGAAACTTACTCAACTCGAGGAGAAGGCTTCGGGGAACAGATGTGTTTTTAGTAGTGATTTAAAGTGTGTTAAAAGCAAATCTAATGTGAAGTGGTAGGTTGTTCCACAGGTTTTGGGCGGCTACTGCAAAGGCGCGATCACCTCTGGTGACTCGCCTTGTCTGAGGTTCCTCAGTTTCCTAACTGGAGTGTGCATAAAGAGAAGTTCGGATAAGTGTAGAGTGTATTAAGAGCCAAAGGCCCAAGATTGTCCACATATTTCAGTTCTGATTGTCCAAATATGATAACCTCAGTCTTATTGTTGTTTAATATGAGGAAGTTTGAATCCATCCATTATTTCAGCAGCCGTCAGGTCTATGAGCACAAGGACAGCAGAATCTCCTGAATCGTGGTCAGCAGCCATCATGATCCATTAATACAACTAGATTGCTTGGATCTACAATGTGTTTACTCACATATACTACCATTACTGGCAATACCGCTATCATGAGGGCCCCTGCAAATTTTGCAGGCGCGTTAGGTCTGGTGAAATGTGAAATATGTACGCTGCTTGGCTCCACTCTTCTGATATGTTTTCCCTGTATTGGTGTGCCTCATAAGGAAAACAAACTATACTAAATATTGATGCTTCTTATTTGAAGACAATTGTAGATGATGCATTGGAGGGATAAGCAGTGGAGGAGGGGGAAAAAGATTGGCTCCGGGGTTCTTTCTCTGTCCCAGTGGGAGGCTGCTGGGTAAAGCTTGAATAACAAATGAATTTAGCTAATCATCTCAGGCTGGCGCTACTGCCCTAGGACAACTGGACAGAGAGAGAGAGAGAGAGAGAGAGAGAGAGAGAGAGAGAGAGAGAGAGAGAGAGAGAGAGAGAGAGAGAGAGAGAGAGAGAGAGAGAGAGAGAGAGAGAGAGAGAGAGAGAGAGAGAGAGAGAGAGAGAGAGAGAGAGAGAGAGAGAGAAAAACCCTGAAAACAGTGTTGTCTGTAATCGGTAATTTCAGACAAGACCAGACACTGTGAGTACAAAACTCTTATGTATATAAATGGTCTGTATTACATTGCACATTTCTAATCTTGATGATCACTAAAAGCATGTTACCTTACAGTTTTACCATTCACACACAAATTATTACAGTGCAGAGATTACACCACAATATCAGATCAAGTCATTAAATTGCAATAAATTTGTGTAATACTATTGTAAATTCCTTGTCTAACATTGTGGTATCGTTCACTTGCACTTATGATAATCTCAAAGAACGATGAACTTTTCATTGGTCTGGTGGGTTTGGAGGATGGGGGCTGACTGCTTAGGGGCCCATAAGAAGTGCCAGCCCCAGTTGTATCTATGGTCTTGGCTTTAAACCACAAGTAGCAAATACGTACTTTTCATTGCCACTTCGACTCCTGCTGACCGTTCAGTGCCCAAATAAAGGTAACCAGATCTATTTCTCTCTGAGCACATGCATCAGCACCACCAATCCATGAGAGAGAGAGAGAGAGAGAGAGAGAGAGAGAGAGAGAGAGAGAGAGAGAGAGAGAGCACTTGAACTGCAGACCCGAGGCTCTAATTAACAGCAACCACAAATGAAAAGCAGATGGCAATAATTACACAATTAAAGTGCCTTTGGGGGGGGGAAGAAAAGCATAATTTTTGTAGCCATCGCCATAAATCTTGTTCTGTCTGAGCCCATTCGTTTAACATGAACTTTTCCTTAGCAGGTTAATGCATTACTCATATTAAAAACACACAATCCCTTTATGTTTTGCTTGGACCTGCTTAATAACAAAGAGTATAGAACGGTTGGCATGCAGATCACTGTACCCAGAGAACTGCTTGATCATGAAGAGCACCGATACTTATTGCAAACTTTTCTTCCTTTTTTCACTTCTCAAAGCAAATCTGGTTTGGAAGTACAGTATGACTTGCTTGATGATTGTTGCTGGGATAAACCATACAAAGCCAGAGATGCAATTGTAAATCACTTTACTTTTCTTTGAGGTGTTCTTCCTTTAGATCTGATAATTTTTTACGAGCTTGAATAGGGTATCATATGTGCAAAAATAAATCATACGAACCCACTTGCGTTTTCAACTTTGCAATTAAAACCTCACAGTGAACATTTGGTTCTACTTTGGATAATTCCACTGAAAATCATCAAAAGTCATACGGTACGTTTTACTCTGCAAACACAGCAACTAACAGATGAGCAATTAAGCAATTACTGCCATTTCACAAAGTAAGCCATAAACACCTCTAAGTGTATTGTGAATGGGCACTGCACGTTCAATCATTTTTGAAAATTATTCAGACACAAATAATTTGATAAAACGAGGGGCCATTACCACATTTTGTAACAGACATGTTACAATGATAAAAGCTCTAATTTATTGTTAGAGCACTTAAAGGGGTTAGGAAAGTAGCCTCACCCCCGCATCATCAATCATGTGTCACTTAACCGAAGTGTTATATTATGGGAGAAATACAAATACACAGGTTTAAATGCATGCTCTCTGACAGCTGGCTTTCCTCTGCTCTTTGAATCTTTGCATACTGAAGTAGTCTCTGGCAGATGATTTTTCTTCTCTGAATGATGATAATTTTGTTGGCAAACACATGACTGCTTTGAAGCAGGGTGTTATTAAAAAAGACAGACATTCTAAAGACCATGTGAATCAGTAAATCATTGATTATGTGCAGATTTATGGTTTGAATGTAATGAAGATTCCAGAAAATAATCATATGAAATATTTGGTCTAATAAATTTTTAATGTTGATTATGTTTTACCAGAAGTAGCTGTGAGTGCTTAGTCTTCTAAGATGCTAATGTCAAATTCACAGTTCGAATATGATAAAGTTCATTCAGTCTTTCATTTATATGTAAAAATGTCACAATACATATCTTGTAGTTTCAGAAAGTATTGTTATTAAATGGTGCTGATAAACATCTTTACATCTTATAATATTCCTTTTATCATTTTCATTATAAAAACCAGACTATTTTTATTTTTATACCAGACTAAGCGGACACTTTTTTCTATGTGCAGAAAAGAGATTAATTAAGTGATGCATTTACAAGTCTGCTTTCATTAATGCAATTAAAACCTGTGTGTATGTATGTACAAAAAATGTAAAACAAGGTGCAGGTCTAAAAGAGTTTTTCAATCAAAAAACATCTATTGTGCTTCCTTACCTTTGAATCGATCGATCAAATTTTATTTTTACAGCCCATATTCACAAATCACAATTTGTCTCATAGGGCTTAACAAGTTGTTTCATCCTCTGCCCTTAACACTCAGCCAGACTAAGGCAAAACTGCTATTACAGGGGAAAAAGACAAAAAAACCTTGAGAGGCATCCCTCTATAGGATGTACAGAAGCGCAACAAATGCTGCCTGTAGCAGAGCACGTCAACAAAATGAAAATACTAACGATGGCAATGACAGCAATATTGCTAATGGTGTAAATGAGTTACTAGTTGTAATTATAATCAACAATCAGATGCAGCCACGATAAGTACAGTGGCAAACTTTTATTGTTTACAAGTTATTGTAAATGCGCTTATTTGAAATGCAGGGGCATATCTGTCACCTCTTTGAGACAAGGAGGATTACAGAAACCGGAACAAAAGCAAAGTTATATAATCTAAATCAATATTTGATATTTGACAATATTTGTGGAAACCTTTGTTTTTTCTTCTTCACATCTGATGATGTTTTGTTATATTATAGATTAGTTCAGACGTAAAAAAGTATGAAGACACTAAAAAAGGCTTCTGCACTAAATGTAATAATGTGACAGGCCCAACATCTAAAGCAGATTTCGGTATTTATCTTGCTTTTTGTGTGTGGAAGGACTGAAACAGTGTACATTCTGCTGCCTCGAACCAATTTCGCTCTGTTCTGTAAATTAGTTGTCTGTTTCTGTTTTTCTAACTGGGTTTGTTGACACATCAGCGTACTGCAGATCTGATTGGGACCATGAATGTTCCAGTGCATTTCAAGCGTCTTGACAGACTTCAGGGTTAAGATGTTCTGAATTAGATTTGAATTACAACCACTAAATGCCCCTGTCAAAACTAATTATGGCTGACACTGCCCATGTGTGTTTGGCTGAGTCGCTCTTATAGGATAGGCTCAGACCTTAAACAAAGACGTACTCCAAATGCATTGCCACAAAAATAGTCACAATGTAACAAGGAAGTATTTCCCAGCTAAGAATACTAATCTAGACCGAGTCTTCAGCTGGGACTTGGAAAAACCTGCAGAAAAATTGGACAAGAGGTGTTGTCCGCGGATTAATTACAACCTGGGGGTAAGTATGTTAAATTGTTCCTAGCAACAATAAAATGTACAAGACGATCTTGTCTTACACTATTATTTATTGATTCACAGTGTTAAATCATCATCCGTATATCAGTAGAACAGGTGACATTATTCCCCACTGTGATGACAGAGATGAGTGGTTTGTATGCAGCTCTATAGGCTACAAAACATTAGTTCATATGGATGTGTTTACAGGATGCAGTTAAATCTCCCCCAGTGGCTGCAGATGTTTAAGATCACGCCTTCTGACACAGTAATTGTCAGGGGGGTGGAGGCGTATCCTTAAACAACAGTCAGCATTACTGAGAAAAATGAAAGGATGATAAAATAAATTAAAATTCTTGTGTGAAACGGTGAAAATAAACAGCACGCCTGAAATGGCACCAACAGTTCACAGAGAGGGACTCTGTGATTTCTCAGGCATCCAGACTACCAGCTCTGACACTGTTTGAAAGCCCAGGCAAAAAGTTTGTTTGTGTTAAGATAAAACACACACTCACCATATTAACAGGAATAAAAATACCTGCATTACCTTAAGGGGTCGCATCAGATGTCTTGAAAAATACATTTTAAAGGTTAATTTTCTCAGGATATCCCACAAGCACCATAAATAATCTTGCACCACAAACTAAATTAAATTCATCTCACTGTATCAAGAAGAAGGTAGGTATAAGTCTTGTGAAAGAACTCCCGCACACGGTCTAACTTGCAATCTGTGATTCATTAGACTTAGACTTTACTGTCCCCTGGGGGAAATTATTTTTCACAGTCATTTTAGTACAATCAACACAAAAGGACCCATTTCAGCACAGGCAACCCACCTAACAGAGGCAACCTGCCAATTGTTATTATAATTATGAATGAGAATTATGCTTTAAAACAGGCTTTTACGATGTTTCGGTACTAGGTAGTATTGAAGTATCGAAATGTAGCATAATAAATCACTGATTGCAATCTAGACAGTGCTCTTTCACAGTTTTTTATCTACTCGTCCCTTTCCTGCGCACCTGTTCCCTGAAATGGAGGTGCAAGGCATTTTTCATTTTTTTGATCTAAACCAAAACTATGCACCTGGATTATTACATTTGTAGGTGAGAATAATTGTTGTCCTTTTTTTGTTCACTGTTATTTTAATTATCTATGTAAATTATGCATTAAAACAGGCTACCCCCCGTTTACTCACTACCCCTGTTTACTCACATAAAGTAAGAATTACAGATGTATTACTATCTATTTATCCTGTGTGATACCAATGATGAAAATGTAGGTATCATGTTCCTTCATTTAAACATTTTGAAAATAAAACGTCTTTTAAATTGACCCTTTCGGATTAGTATTTAGCTGTTTGATGCACCTTTCCTTAAAACTTAGAATCTTGACAACAATGTAAATATTGTTTTGTGGATCTCCACAATGCTTGGCAATGTGACTGCTTGCTGAGAGCCATATGTTTAAGTGTAATGCAAATTTAGCTTAAGAGAGGATAATAAAATGTCAAATCAGATATCAGAAAGTTTAAAAACTCAGTATCTATGCCTTTTTTACATCATTTTTGTATAGGAGTATTATTGTTTTCTCTCAAATACCATTTTGGCAAGCAGTATATTCGTGTTTACAATGGCTCTCATGAGCTCTGATGTAATTCGACTCTGAAAAGCAGGTCTAGCAACACCTCGTTACTTGCTGCGATGGCCTTGCTGTTCCCTTTGCCCCTTAACCCCTTGAGGTGCCCATTTTGTGATGCAAAGAGAACCCCCTTTTCATTACCCCCCCCCCCCCCCATCTATGCAGAAGCCTGCCACTGACCTGTGCAGCTACCTCCCCTCCCTCTGTACATTGGTGTGCGTTACATGCAGCAAGTACAAATTAGGTTACTGTGAAATATCCACAGAGCAAGGGCCTGTGGGTGTCCAGCCATTGCTAGTGGAGCAAATTAAAGGGAAACAGTTATTGAGCCATTATCATCAGTGGTGGTATAAGAGTGGGAAATGGCTGGCCAAATAAATATATATATATCACAGCTTCATTAAACACAGGAAAGGAAAAATTAATGGCACGGGCAATTTAGGAAGGGTGGTGTGCACCTGGACAAGTCTTAGGTAGTTCTCTTAGGCTGGCTGCTGAATCTATATATCAGGTCGATCAAGCTAACTTTTTCTTCGATTGAACACCGCAGTTCCCCTTGAAGTCGCCATATCTTTGCCGGTCAGCTGGCAGCCGTAGCAACTCAATGACGCTGCAAATAAAAGTGTGTCTGTGGCGCAGAGAGCTGCGTCACGTGGGAAATCTGCAGCAACTATTTAAAGAGCAGCCCAGGTCTTATGGTTGACAAAAGTTTAAGAACTTACATTCACTCTGATTTTGACAGTACCTCACATCAGGAAGTATATGTATTTGGACAGAAATTGACCAAATAAATTTGCATCTGAAAGCTCAAAAACAATTTGCATCTGAAAGCTCAGTACGGTCTACTAGGTGCATTGTACAAGTAAATATTATTATCTAATTAAATTATATTACATTTTTAAATAGGCCTAATTCTCAGGATGTTGGAGGGGGCTATGCCCTAGTGCCCCATATTGACAAGCCACCCCTGGTCTGAAATGAGTTTAAGTCTGGACTGAAAGGGGGGTTGATAGAAGCGTTGGACAGTCTGAAAAGCCTTTCTATCTGAAAACACTTCATTAAAGGCCTCACAATGCAACAGCTTTGCCCTTGCGGCTCTGGGAAGCTATTTAACAGCTGAAGGTGAAAGCTGAGAGGCCTGAGCCAATTCAACCCACAGAGGAGCCTTGATTTGGTCCGTTTATGTTTCATCATCAGTGGTCTGGGTTTCTAATTACATCACTGTTGAAGAGTCCGCACCAGCCAAATTAGTTTTGATGCTGTTCAGAAACATTTTCTTTCATCTTTCTTTATTTAGCTGCCTTTGGTGTTTTTTCATTTCAAATTTATGAGACTTATGATAATGTTTCCCCAGTTCTTGTGAATGCTCTGTGCATGGATGCGGTAGGGGTATGCCGAGCCGCTGCTCCGACCACGCACAGCCAGTTCATGAGGGGGCACCACAATTATGACGCGCAGCTATTTCTGGTGGTTTACTCACTTCTTATCATCCAATTTTTAAAAGTTTGAGTCACAATCAACACTCATGTTTACTGAGCATTCCTTGAGAGTTCAGAGCACAGCCTCACCTTGCCCCTCTAACTGTTGTCTGGCACCCAACCCCTCCGTTCCAATCTCCTAAGCATACAATGTGCCCTCGCTGCTTTGTAGACTCTCAAAGTCAAGTCTCTCTTGCACACTGACCGAGCTCTTGTGGGTCCTTCCATTCTGTATGAACGGTTCGATGCGATGCAGCATCTCATCAAAACAGGACACAGACATATGATGGATAGACCATTTACCCCTGTGTGGATTTTTTTTCAACATGCACAGGTGCTGCAGATAGAACTCGAAATGAGTACTTTTCTTTTGATGATTATCTTGTATCTTTTCGCATGAAGCATGTTCAGGATCATGGGTTAAGGAATTAGAAAGTTTAGCAACAGCTGACTTGTTGAGAATTCCATTGTATATTTACAATGAAGATTGGTGGAACTTGTATACATGTGAAGAACATATTTTACATGCTGTCTATCTGTAGGGCAATGTATTTAAAACAGTGTAATGGAAACATTATGAAGTTCTTTCTTATGTGAAGCACAACAATAATGTGTCAATCTGTGCAATAATTTGTGAAGCAAATTGTGTTTGTCATAGAATGTTGTTCCGAAACCAAGTTGTTCAGTGTAGATTGGAATCATTGCATTGGCCTCTAAATGTATTAAAACAATATACTTGCATATGCCAACTGAAGAATGCAATTATGGATATCCAGTTTGTAGTTGATACTTATTCGTGTGTTTTATATAAAATATCAAACATTGCAAAGGCTATGAGAGATATGGAATTGCTTCTACAGCAAACACAAAAAGAGGCCAGGAATCAAAACCAAGATTCAAGACTTCGAAGAACTTGTTGCAGTTTATCTACTCAACAGAGAAGCTCAAGAGGCTGTGTACAGATTGACTGGCATGCCCCTGAGAAAATGCTCCCTGAAAAGTACAGTTCATGCCAACAGGAGTGTACATGAAAATTCAGTCAAATTTAATGAACCACTGCACATCTTGCAAGAAAGCAACAAGTGCATTTCCACTGACATCTGTGGATTCCTCCAACTGGAGTGACAAAGGGTTGCTAAGTTTTCCCACAACTTGTTCGACAAAGTCTGTTCCCATTTTATCTACTCTGCGGCCAGTGTTGTGCATGAACGAACGCAAAAGAACGCGTTCATTGAACACGTTCACTTTTATGAGAATGATGAACTGAACGCAACTCAATGACAAAAAATGAATTTGAACGGTGAACACGTTCATATTGTAGCGTCCTCGCTTATAGACGACAGGAAACTTCTCTCATTTTGTGTAACTTTATTATAGTCCAACGAACACAACACACTTCTTGTTTGTAACTCCGACACTCCTTTCATCCACCACCGTATTCTTCACTCCACTTCCTCATTCACCCTTGACACGCCAACTCATCAGCCAATGACAGCCTGCCATCTCACAAAACCCTACAGCCATTGGCCTAGAACTGTCACGTGCCCCACCCCTACCTGTTCACTGACCCTCAGGACATTTCAATACTTTCTCCTGAGGAGAGACGCTGTATAAATCGAATGCTTGCACCATGTCGTTGCTCAGCGCCCGTAAAATGTCCGCGATGTAGCCTAACCTTAACCAACTAACTCGACTTCGCACTACGTTACCCATGATTCATCGCACACACATGCAGACGAAACAAGCAACGTATTCCAAGTGGTTTCTTCTCTGGCCAGTGTCTCAGCTCTGAGCCGTAGTGGAGAGCTCAGCTCACTGGTTATCTTGGCTCTCACCTCAAGGTGGTTCGTCACTTTTCGTACTTGTAGCGTCTTTTCCCATGATACCCAGGTGCACTACGTCACACACTACACACTTTCCTTAAAGGGGCAGGCCATACCTGCAACATAACAGCTCTCGGTCACATATACAAATGGCAAGAGAAAGCAGAGACGCAGACTAAGCGACTACATCCGATGCACCTTATTATTATCTGAGGGATTTTTACACACTGTCTGATAAAGATTCCTACAGGAAAGGCAAGGGGTAGCAATGGACAGGGCCGGGTCTAGGTAGGGGCAAGAGGGGGCCTGGCCCCCTCAAATAAATGTTGTGCCCCCTCAAACTAAATCCCAATTTATAATAATAATAATATAATAAAGCACAATGCCCCCTCAAGATTTGTGGCTGCCCCCTCATACATGCCTGTCTAGACCCGGCCCTGGCGATGGATAAAAAAAACCAAGTTAAGTCTTTCATTCTCACTTTCCACCATAAAACTATGAAATGAACTGAACTATGAACTCGTTCAGAATTAAAATGGTGAACTATGAACTTGAACGATTCATGTTTACTTCTATGAACTGAATTTTAAGCTAGTTCATGAGATGTGTGAACTTGCACAACACTGTCTGCGGCACACAGAGTCATTTCACAAAGGCACAGTCTTTACTAGGAAACATTATCAGGACACACTCGGTAAATTTTCATTGCTATGCGGATGACACCCAGTTATATTTGTCAATAAAACCTGAACAAAGTGATCAATTAACTAAACTTCGAGCATGTCTCAAGGACATAAAAACCTGGATGACCCGCAATTTTCTCTTATTAAACTCAGATAAAACGGAGGTTATAATACTTGGCCCTAAACACCTTAGAGAGACACTATCTAATGATATAGCTGCACTAGACGACATTGCCCTTGCTTCCAATGAAACAGTCAGGAACTTGGGAGTGATCTTTGATCCTGATTTGTCCTTTAATTGTCACTTAAAACAAATCTCTAGGACCGCCTTTTTCCACTTGCGTAATATCTCAAAAATCAGAAATGTCCTTTTGCGAAAAGATGCAGAAAAACTAGTCCACGCCTTTGTTACATCGAGACTGGACTATTGTAATTCATTATTATCAGGCTCCAGCAGTTAGTCGTTTAAGATTCTGCAGCTTGTCCAAAATGCCGCAGCACGTGTCCTGACGAGAACCAAGAAAAGAGAGCACATTTCTCCAGTATTAGCATCGCTACACTGGCTTCGGGTTAAATCTAGAATAGAATTTTAGGTTTACTTGTTGTCCCTAAAGTCTCTAAAAGTAGAGTAGGAGCCAGAGCTTTCAGCCATCAAGCCCCACTCCTGTGGAATAATCTCTCACTTTCAGTTCGGGAAGCAGACACGATCTGTTTATTAAGAGTAGGCTTAAAACCTTCCTTTTTGATAAAGCTTATAGCTAGAGCTAATTAGTGCGGCAGAAAGTAACTCGTCCTATGTTCCAAAATAGGAAGCTTTAGTTTAAAAAGGTATAGAGGAATTGATGTCTTATCTACTGAGTGGGCCACATGGTTTTCATCGTACTACCATACAAACCAGTAGCCAGTCAGATTTATCTTGAGCCTCAGTGTACCCTCAAGTTCGGCCTGTATCATTGTGTCATTGATTACAAGGCAAAAACCCCTAATGACGCAAAGGGAATTCTTTTCCAAAAAAAAAGCTTCTTTTTCCAGCTTCTCCTTCCTCTTCTCCATCCTTATCACATCAACGTAATTCATATCTCATCAGTAAATGTTACTACATATTTTGACCTGTTAAAAGGGTTTTTAGTAGTTTTTCCTTACTCTTGCTGAGAGTTAAGGACAGAGGATGTCACACCATGTTAAAGCCCGACGAATTGTGATTTGTGAATATGGGCTATACAAATAAAATTTGATTGATTGATTGATAATCTCATTATCTCACTCGTTCATGCAAGACTTCCCTGTGACGATTCCTACACATACACTGCTCATGTAGCAACACTGACAACCTGCTGCCGATTTACATGTGTTGCTTCCTAACAATTACACTGGCAATGAATAATACTGTAACCTAAATTTGTATTCAAATGAACTCTCTTTTATTTACACAAACACATAAAAAAACATAAGGAGCATATAAAAGTCTTTCTCAGCCTGGATTTTATCCATGAAATCACTGTGTAACATGCTACGCCTTTTGTTTTCATTTGATCCACTTCAAGATTGGTCAGGGAAGCCTAGAAATGCTACTGATATCTTGTTTTAATGAGTGGCTCTTCTCAGGCATGTTGGACTAGCGGCCTCAAGATGGTCGCGTCACTTCCCCACTGTCGCCAGGCGAGGGCCCCCTCATACTTGCTTGCAAGTCTAGGTATAATTACACTCAGTATATGCCACTCTGAATGGGTTTCTATTACTTGTATCAGTGTACAAATTCTGATCATTCATTTAATGAATCATTATTTGTTTACTATAGAGTTATTGTAAAGTGTATGTTAGCTCTGTATGGGTAGTGGTGTATCCCCAGGTGGGTTCTCAGTCCATATACTCATCTCTTGTTCCCAGTGCTCCCTTTAATTAATTTGAAGATGAGGAAAAGCAAAGTCCTTACTAAGTTGTTTTGAATGATTCTCTCTAAAGCCTTAGACTGCTTCTGTCTGCAGCTTCAGTTGCTGTTGCCAGCAGCAGTTGATAGCTCATAGCAGCTTTCATCTCCATATTGGAAACTATCACAAACAAGAAGTAACAGAGAATCAAGCTGTTGTTTGAGGCTTTTGAGAGTGTTAACACATAGGAAAATGAACTGAGAGAACATACTTAAGCAGATAATCAACACAGTGTCAACTTTCCTTGATACTCTGTCTGCTGCTGTGTTGATTTTCTTGAGGAGAGTGTGTGCTTAGACAGGACGTTCACCCCCCTCTACCTAAACAGGTTTTTCGCTATGATTCAAATACTTTCCGTCTTTCCCACTTTCTGATGACACACAAATACTGAAATGAGGCTTGAGCGTGGAAGCCTGGGTAACAGCATGGGAACTGTTGAAGAGGTGCTACATAATTAAAAATAACCTTTTCAGCTCCTGCTCTTGTCTATTTCAATTCAACATTACCACATCTCCACAGGTAAATTGCACCCTGTACTCCAGCAATGATGGTAATGAGTGATGGTTAGGCCTGACACCACATCTCTTTGATTTAACTGAAATGAGAAATATGCCATCAACAGAGGGGACTCAATCATTGCAACTTTTAAATATGATATGAGCCCAGCTGAACTATAGGGGGTGAATCACAGGGTAAAAGTATGATATTAGGTTGGCTGATGGAAAGGGACACTCTCACCATTAGTGTGTGTGTGTGTGTGTGTGTGTGTGTGTGTGTGTGTGTGTGTGTGTGTGTGTGTGTGTGTGCGTGTGCGTGTGCGTGTGCGTGTGCGTGTGCGTGTGCGTGTGTGTTGCTAGTGTGATGTCCACTCTCCTAGTTGATATATTATTATTATCAAATTGGCACTGGTTGCAGGCTGTGGTTGTCATTGCATTTCACTCTCAATGTATTCCAACTAATTGTGCATTTCATTTTAGCACAAGAATAAAAAAGATCCCCCCCCCACAACAAATGTATTCATTTGCAAACACATTTTATGGACTCCAATCTGAAATTCAATTCATGTCAAACCTTCAGTAATCAGATAAAGTAAATTCAAAAGATTCAAAGTTTATTTTACAAGAGCACTTCTGGCTTTTCGTAAAAATAGTTAAAGCACCATCCTTTTAATATTAAGTAGTTGAATATTTATTAAGTTCAAGTTTGGACAAGTATTTTCCTGCTGCGTAATCTTATGATCATCTCCTGATCGTTGGATCATCTTCTTGATTATTTGTCCTCAGCCTTTAACAATCAAGACCCATCATATATTAAATAACTCATGGCTCTATATAATCCAAATAGATAATGTTGCTCCCTAAAAACAAGCCTTGAAAATGATTTTGGTTTTGTGTTTATATAGCGCTTTTCTAGTCTTGATGACCACTCAAAGCTCTTAACAGTACAGTTTTTCATTCACACACACATTCACTAAATGCATCTATAAGCAGCACTTTGTTGTTCGTTTCTTGTGGTTTCTAGAGTGTGTCAGAGTTGAATAGGAGGAACAGACTTCAGCTACCACGCTCCTTTCCTGTGGATCCAGAAGCGGACTTAACCATTTTTACTCTTCGCTAATAAATTATTTTGTTCCAAAAATCTAGAATCTAAAATGACATTAGAATGCCTATAATTTATGAGTGACTTCTGTCTCAGCAACGCCACCTCCCCCCTATTCCATGAGCGTGTCAATGGTAGTGATTCGGGGCGTAAACACAAACTGACGAGCAGTGTTGAGCCGAACGCTTAAAAAGAACGAGTTCAAAATTCAGTTCATACAGATGAAAATGAACTTGTTCGCTTTCATTTGTTCCTTTTTTCTATGGGATGATTTAGATGACAAATGTATGATCATGTGTTTCGTTATCAATCGATGGTGTCGGATCATGAGTCGTGTCTCTCCGGTCACTTTAACACTGAGTCCTCACTGTGAGTGTCACCTCTCCTGTTGTACTGAGCAAAATGTTGACAAGTCAGTTTTTCATGATGTTTAAATGCAGCCTCATAAATAATGGAGCGAATCAAACAAACACTAAGTTACTTCACGTACTGATCAAGTCCTAATAACCAGTGAAAGTCGAGAGAGAGCAAGTCATCAGATCAATCAGATATCCTGCTGAAAACCAAGGTAATAGATGACAGATCTTCCATGTGAAAGGACAATACGGTACATTTGTTTTGTACAGAGATCATTTTGTTTCTGAAAATAAGATTTTTTTTTGTTTTTGGGACTAAGCAATAAGGTCAAATGTAAAAGCTGTATACTGATTGGAGTTGTACTAACCCCTATACATACAAGTAATAAACAAATGAACATGGACGCCAATAAGTGAAGATTGTAGACTGAAAGAATTTCTTAGACTGAGGTATGACTACTCCACGCTTCATCACTATCAAAGGTCAAATACTGTAGCACGGGGTACCACAAGGCTGTGTGAGCTCTCCTGTCCTCTACACACTATACATTAATGAATGCAGGAGCAGATGACCACATACTTCCATCATCATATTTTCTAATGATACAATGATTATAAGCTTGTTGCACAGGGATGACTGCTCCACATTGTACCTGGATGAGATTGAAACCTTTAAAGACTGGTATGACAATCATCATCTAATTTTTACCATCAAAAAGACAAAGGAGATGATATACTATCCCAGAGAGGTGAGAGTCCACGCCCCGGTCATAATCGGTGACAAAGTTTTCCAGCAGGTGAGCACTTTTAAATATCTGGGGATGGAGCTGTACTGTGATCTGAAATGGAGTGGCCGTGTAGACTTTTTGTGTGTTTAGTTAGCTAACAGGCTGCACTTCCTACGCAGACTTAGACTGTTTGGTCTGAGCACTGACATCATGTTGATATTTGAAGCTGCTTTGCTAGAAAGCATAATTAGTTACCAAATGGCAGAAGGGTTCACTACTCTCACAGCCCAGGTAAAATTAAAAATTGAGATCGTGGTAAAAACGGCTATTAAAGTGATGAGCAAAAAGGATCCCTCCCCTATGACCATCTACGAAGGTTCTGTGGTCAGACTTGCACACAGAATCCTCAATGACCCGTCTCACATGCTGTTCTCCGAATTTGACTAGTTACCTTCAGCCAGACGTTACAGAGCCTTTAAGTGTAAAGCCAACCGCCTCAAGCTCTCATACATCCCAACGTCTATCAAACTACCAAATAAGGAAACTCATTGATCACTAATAATTGAGATATTATCACTATCTCATTAACCTTGGGACTTTGTCTGGTACATTTTAAATTTGGTTTTTGAGTTATCACCAGTTGTTGTTTTTCATCTTTTATGTTATATCCTTTTAGTGTTCTATAATTTTAAGTTTTTTTAGGGAAGGGGCAATATTCATCTCACTGTTAGTCTACATTATTATTCTGGGTCTTACATGATATGTCCTTGTGTACAGTTTTTTTGTTGTTTGTTGTACAAAATTTCCCCAGGAGGACAATAAATGATATATGATTTGTTTTGATTTGATATCTGTGTAGCTCAGATAGTAGAGAGTCTGCCTTTCTATTCCACTTTGTGGAAGAGCTAATCAGTGGCTATTTACATGAGCATTATTGTGTATATTTTAGATAGAAAAATTAAGAAGCAAGCTAATTCGATAGAAGAAAGAAAATTAGGAAAAATGGGGAGAGAAAATGTTCACAAAAGAGACATTTTCGGTGATCATCTGCCTGCAATATTTCTAAAATAGTACATAAAATAATGCCTGCTGGTTCAAAATCAAGTCAAGTGGGGTCAGCCTTTTCCAGCTTTCCAGGCCATAGGGTTGTATAGGTTGTGAAGGCTGCTGTTTGGGAATTAAGCCTGCAACATTTACTGGGGAAATCAAAAAGGAATATTTGGGAGACTGAGGCAAGATTCAAAGGGATGGAGGCAGTGTTCTGGGCCCCGGCAGGTCACCCTGCCCTCCGGCCATCCCCTGGCTGACAGAAGTTAATGTAAGCCCCTCCCTCCCTCCCTCTCTAGTGTTAGATGAGGAGGAGCTAGCCGGAGAGGACTTGGACTCAGAGACTATCTTCTCTTATAAGGATAACTAATTATCCTGTGGTAAGCAAATGTCAGGCAGTACCTTGAGAGGATAATTAGCTTGGTGTTTAGAAGAGGCCATTGGCAGGTCAGCCAGGGCTCTGACTATTGCCCTCCCTCAAAACCTCATGGCAACCATCTCTCGATTTGAGAAGGATGTGACCAAAAGTTGTGTTCTTGGACAAGCTACCAGCCCCAGCAGGAGTTGTGGTGCTATGGATGTCGTGCAACCCTCGCTGAGCTACGACTACACAGATACATCGGCTAACATAGCACCATCATTTGTCTCTAACTCTTTAACATGTCCGGTCAGAAACAGGAAGGTAGACTTCAGATGGCGTTCTCATGCCTCTCCAACCTTAAAAAAGGAGCTAGCAGAGGTCTCAGGAAGGGCTGGGTTGTAGCACATGCTATTTTTATGGGACAGCAGTGATGTGATAAATAAAGAAAATACACTGATACACTGCTGCTGTTAATACTGTGAGTGAGAGTTAACGACGATAGAAACAAGAGCATGGAATATAATTGATCCAATTCAAAGATGGAAGCAAAAAAACAAACACTGTCAGAATGTGGGGGAACTTGCTAATCACCTGTTCATATTATTTGAATCATCAAAAACTGCAGGATTCTAAATTCAGAGCAGTTGTCATGTCCCTAATCTATACAATTTAACATAATTAATTATTATATGCTTCTGTTTGTACTGGGATGGTTCGGTTCCATCGGACAATCTGTGTGATACTGGACTCAGTTCAGCACAAAGATCACAGATCACAGATCTACAGAATATTTATCAGCTGAAAATGTATCATCATGGGTCAAAAAATCGTTGTGATCGCTGAACCCTTGTTTCCTCCTCATCCTTCCATTCGCATGCATCCATCATGCAGCATTACGCACCAGTGTCTTAGAAGTATTCATGTATTTCGAGCAATAGGACCAATTACTTCACATCAGTGGATCCTAACCTCCACTCTGGGATATGTTTTGGAAAGTGAATAGTTTTTCTTTATTTTTTTTTGAGTGATCTCCAGTGCGCTCTTCGTTCTCAGTGCGCTCTGTGCGCCTGATGGCACAGACACATTTACTGCAGCGATTTGATGATACACAGTGATATAAGATATTATTAAAAACTGTTAATGACTCAGCGCTGTACGATGTTTTATATATTTTGCAATTATAAAGGTTTGTGTGGAACAGTTATGTCGCGCTAGCACAACTAAAGCTGTTGGTTTTAATGTTAAAGATGAAGTGGATCAATAATCTGGTTTCAGTTCACCACCTCAAGTCTACATCGCCACTTTCCGATCTCCAAAATGTTTGTATGCATGGGTCAGAGTTTGGAAATGCGTCAAGTTAATTTTTTCTGGAGACTGACCCTTGGGTGGTGTTCATCATGTCCCATGGCTACCATTTGTAGTTGTTCTTCTGTAACGAGGTTGACCCCTTTCACTATTGTGACCAACCCTCGACATACACATGTGCTGCGGACAGAATTTATCACAATCGGAAGAAAGCCGTAGGAGAGGGGGAGAGGGGTTGTACTCCCCAAACAGGACAGAGGACTTTTCCCATTCTGGGTCTTGGGTAAGATAAGATAAGACTTG
Source organism: Limanda limanda (assembly GCF_963576545.1). Taxonomy (NCBI): domain Eukaryota; kingdom Metazoa; phylum Chordata; class Actinopteri; order Pleuronectiformes; family Pleuronectidae; genus Limanda; species Limanda limanda. The sequence continues at coordinate 185,115 of NC_083647.1, forward strand.
TCAACATGTTGTGCTCAGTACAACACGAGACATGATGCTCACAGTCAGGACTCAGTGTTAAAATGAGCAGAGCGACACACAGACATGATCTGATACCATTGAGTCATAACCAAACACATGATCCTAAGCTTGTCACCTAAATCATCCCAATTGAAATGACCTATGAATGTGAATAAGTTTTATTTTCTTTTGCATGAGCTGAACTTGGAACTCGTTAGAATTAAGTGTGAACTGGCTCAACACTGCTTCTACAGATGGGCTCACACATGATTTCACACTCACATTTAATTGTGTAAAGGTTTGGTTGTTTGTTTCATTTAAAATAGAAAAGAAAAAAGTTTTATTCAACCATCCTATATTTCCCAAGAAAAATTTAAAAGAGCAAAGGCTAAGATGCTACAATTGTTTAGGATAAAGGTTCTTTGAGTTTGATAAAAAAAAACAAAAATCCTAAATAAAGGCATAGCAAAGAGACAGCAAAATTGAATGATGGTGTGGTATGTTTTAGTTAGATTTTATTCAATTTTTCAATCTTAATTATCATTTGGACTGGTCATCAATAAAAAAAAAAATCATGTTAAATGTATATATCTGCCTTCTGACATTTATCTTTCCGTTCCCATAACAATATACAAGGAAAATGGGGATTTTTTGGGCATTTAGAAATGGTGACTAATCGTGATTAATCACAGCTACCCTCTGATAAATCTGATTAAAATGTTGTTTGACAGCCCAAGCTTGGACAGTCGATCACTTCTGTCTGGCCAGTTTTCAATGCTTTTGCAGGGGGAGGGGGTGGAGTTCACACACCTTTAAATCCTCATTACACGAGAAAGCTTTCACCGAATCGATTTGGTGAGACAACTTAAATGTGAAATCTAACAGCCGTGCACTCACGCAAATGAAACACCAACATTTCTGCTGGCAACTATACAGGGGGCATAATAGAAAGTATTGCATTAGTTTAAAAGTCAAAAGTATATGGTGAATGAAAAGTACACCCCCGTCGGAGCTGGGGACGTGACCTGAAATGGAATCAACCCACTTTATGAATAGTGCCCTTCAAGTATCTGACCTTCAGTTATCCTTCAAAATGTTTACCCTCATCAATGCTGCTAAAACCTTTATCCTGCTGATGTTTTCCTCTACACTTGAGATCTATTGCACTTCTGTCCGTCATGGGAGAGGGATCCCTAACATGCGGCTCTCTCTGAGGTTTCTATGTATTTTTACCCTGTTAAAAGTATTTTTAGTAGTTTTTCCTTACTCTTGCTGAGGGTTAAGGACAGAGGATGTCACACCTTGTTAAAGCCCTATGAGACAAATTCTGATTTGTGAATATGGGCTAAACAAATCCAATTTGATTGGCCCCTCTTGTAAAGGACGTCTTTGTTTGTGGACCAGTCCAGTTTCTTGTTGAGGTGAACCCCAGGTATCTGTAGACCTTCACGATCTCAATGTCCACATCCTGGATGTTCAGGTCTGTGGTCTGGGGCGACCTACTGCGAAGGTATATCACCATCTCCTTTGTCTTTGTGGCATTGATGTAGAACAATGTAACAAACACTGCTTCCAAGTACCCATCTGGCAGAAGCACTGGCACATGCTTTTAAATCCCCCGTCTCTCCAAACATGTAGGCTACCAGGGAGGCTGTGGTTCACGGCGTACACTAACCAGAAGGTCCCTGGTTCGATCCCCTGCTCTGTATCTTTAGGTAAAGACAGTAAACCCTAAAATAGCTCCTCAGGACTGTACAGAGTGAAAGACAGCTAAACGGTGCAGTCCCCAAGGCTGCCCTGTAGGGGGCTTTGCTTTTGGAGCAACTTGAATAATGGGTCTTCGCCATTTCTTCAAAAAGAACAAGTTCCAGGTGTAACAGACTTGAACACGCAACTCAGGACTTGGTATTGGTGTCTTTATTCACCTGCAGAAATGGACATATGTTCACTGTGACTATGTTCTTCTGCTCCATATAAAAGTCCTCAGTGATGACAAAGGTACACTCCTCTTTTTCTTCCAGTATATAAATCACAGACACACCCTTACAATCACATAAAAACTACACACAACAGCAACAAACTACTGGGCAAACAGTCATCAAACCAGAAAGGAAACCCCACATACCTGCAGAAATGGACATATGTTCACTGTGACCTCTTCTGCTCCATATAAAAGTCTACAAAATAGAATACATTGACATCAAAGGCTGCCGAAATCCGTGTGGCAAAAAACAAAATGGTTGCCGCATTAAATAAATACATCTCCGTGGATGTTAAATAACAACATTTCCAAAACATATAAACACTCAAAACAACAGCACAAGGTACTTATATATACAACATACAATTTACAACGGTCATTTCTTGAAGGAAAACTATAAAACAGTGCGGAGCTTTTCTACAGGTGACTTACCCTCAGTGATGAAAAAGGTACACTGAGGGAAGGAAGAGCTGACAGGAAGTAACAAACTTTCGGGGAGCACAAAAAGTGGTACACAGCAACATCACTTCCGCAGGTAGTGTTAACAAAATAAAAAAATAAATAATAAAATTCACAACTACAAATTATAAACAAAAATAAATACAGTCCATTCTTAACTCTGTTACACAGGCATCCCAAGTGACAACATTTCTGGGCCTGGTTCTGGACTCCAGGAGGGAAACCATTGTCACTTAACGATTTGGAACCGTTGTTAACTGTAGTTAGCAAAGCCATGTTAGCTGCTGCGGATCGACCCAGCTTATCCCTAGCCAGCAGCCCCTCGATTTCTCCTGAGCAGCTGGAAGCCCAGGGCGGCTGGATGACTGTCCGGAGGGGGAATAGTTCTAAATCAAAGCCCACAATTAACGACAAACCAGTTCATGTTTAATACTGATTTTCTCCACTCAACAACACACCCGTTGAGGTAAACTCTGATCATTGGTGACTCAGTCATAAGAAATGTGAGGTTAGCGAACCCAGCTGCTATAGTCCATTTCATGCCAGGGGCCAGAGCGGGCGACATCGAGTCCAAATTGATGCTGCTGGCTAAAGCTAAATGTCTTTTAAGCTAGCTGTAGTTAAACCCCTTCTTAGAAAGCCCACTCTGGAGGTTTTAGCTAAGTACAGAACAATATCCAACCTCCCCTTCCTCTCTACAATCCAAGAAAGTTTTAGCAGTTGTATCAGCTGTGTGGATTTCTCTAGGAAAGCAATCTATATGAAGACTTTCAGTCAGGGTTTAGAGTTCATCCCAGCACGGAGACAGCCTTGGCAAAATACACCAATGACCTTCTAATAGCTTCAAATCAGGGGTTTGTGTCTGTCCTTGTCCTGTTAGATCTTAGTGCAGCATTCAACACTATCGATCATCACATTTTATTACTGAGACTACTTAATTGGCATTAAATTAAGGAACCACCCTGAACTGGTTTAAATCCTATATACAGATCAATTCCAATCTGTGCAATTACTAATGAGTCATCTGTGCGCACCAAAGTTAACCACAGTGTTCCTCAGCCCAATTTTATTCTCATTATTAGGACACACTGTAAACTTCCACTGCTATGGGGATGACACCCAGTTATACTTGTCAATAAAACCTGAACAATGTAATCAATTCACTTCACTCCAAGCATGTCTCAAGAACATAATAACCTGGATGACCTGCATTTTATCTTAATAAACTCAGATAAAACAGAGGTTCTAATACTTGGCCCTAAACACCTTAGAGATATATTATCTAATTTTATAGCTGCTAGATGGCATTGCCCTTGCGTCCAGTGAAACAGTCAGGAATTAGGGAGTGATCTTTGATCCCGATTTGTCCTTTGATTACATAAGACACTAACGTACAACTAGTAACATCATCACTAACGTCGGGTAAATTTTACCCAATATAATATACCCAATAAAAAATACTTCTCATCAAAATATATTATGTACAACAATACATGGCAATATGAAGTACTCTTCTTTTATTTAATAAAATGAAAAAAAAGGTATCCTGGGCGGACCCTATAAAAAGGCTCTAAAATTAATAAAAAATTAGGGGGTCGTTAAACAAAAAAAATAATAGAGCTGGGGAATTGTTCTTCGGTCCAGCCGTTCCTGGGACATGTCTGGTGAAGGCACAGACTCCCTGCGTCATTTACAACTTATATCATATTCCCCAAAAAATGAACCCTCTAACTCTAACGTCGGGGGAAAATTACCCGAACACGTGCCTATTGAAAAAAACAGGGATGGGAGCAGGGAAACTACCCTACCTTCTATGACGTCAGTGAGCAGATTGAAGGTACCCAAGGACCCACGCCACTCAGACAGCAGCAACACAATGAAAATCCCATGACCACACTCGCTCGGGTAAAAAATACCCAACGTTAGTGTTCTACGGTTAAAAAAAAATCTGCGATTGCCTTCTTTCACTTACGTAACATCTCAAATATCAGACATGTCCTGTCTCACAAAAATGTGTCCACGCCTTTGTTACATCCACACTTGATTGTTGTAATTACTTATCAGGCTTCATCAGTAAGTTCATAAAGCTTAGATTAGAATTTAAAATTCTCCACCTCACCTACAAGTCCCTTAATAATATGGCATCATCATACCTTGAAGAGCTCACAGTTTCATCACCCCACTAGAGCACTGCGCTCCCAGGCTTAGTTATTAGTTATTAGGCTAGTTATTCCTAAAGTCTCTAAAAGAAGAGTAGGAGCCAGAGCTTGCTGCTATCAAGCTCCTTTTGCTCTGATTCTTCTTCCTCTTCTTATAAATGAAACTCAACATATTCTAAAACTCAGGAAACACTTAGTGTTCAGGAAAGGGCGTCCAGAAATGCCCGCGCCCTTGCTTACATTCAATGAGGTGCATTCTGTCGTCTTTCTACTGATCTGTCCTGTGGCCAGCCCATTTACACGACGCATGTAAAATTTTGTCAGGAGAGCCTAAAGAAGCTGGAGATGCAATACATGGCATGGCGGCGAATCTTGATGTCTCGCCATTAACCTTCAAGTAGCTGTAACTTCTATGTTTTTACTCTAATCACTTTCAAACTTCTTATGTGTGATAAGGAACTCACCTTGAAGACATCTATGTTCCAATACACTATTATAGTGACGGTCCCCCCTAGCTGTGACAGGAAGTACCATGTTTTATACTTTGACATGCTGTATTTTTTTTTTTATCTCAAAATTGATCATTGAAGCCCTGAGAGGCTGCTGACACCATGTTGTGACACTTAAGCCTTTACATTGAATGGTGATGGCATGACCTTTGTTGGATTACCAAATAGGAAATGGTTGTAACATCATTGCACATGCTTCAATCTGCCTAAAATGTACAGTGAGTTTCACTACTAGAATACATCCTAAGAACAATATTTGGCTGCTGAGGCAGAATGGCTAAAGAAAACCACTACACCACCTCTCTGGGTAAAATTTCAATGGAATAACTGAACTTTTCACAGCGGACTCCAGACTCAGTGCCACGCGATGGATGCAGGGACGAGCTCTAACATCCTTCCCAAGCGAGTGCCCCTTGGTGGGTCTAGCAGCTTCGGCGTGGTCGTGTCACTTCCCCCTATGTTGACAGGCGAGGGCATGCTCATACTTGCTTGCAACTTAGTAATTTGGCATTGTTGCTCCCATCATCTTTATTAGATATTTTCTTCTGTACAAATAATTTTAAAACATAGACACACTTTCCAATATGTTACAAAGTGTATGCAATATTGTAAATAATGTTATCTTGCTGATGTTCTCAGTTACACGTGGAATCTATTGCACTTCTGTCTGTCCTGGGAGATATTATTATTGGTAGTTTTTCCCTATATTCTTGTTAGGGTTAAGGGCAGAAGATGATGCAACTTGTTAAGTTTTATGGGACAAATTGCGATTTGTCTTTATGGGCTATATAAATAACATTTGATTGATTGATTAAGCCCTATGAGCAGTTTATGAGCAGTACTAATTTTGAGAAAAACAAGTTTTCAATCATAGCAGCTTTTTCAACAGGACAACATTGGAGTGACAATCTCTGCAGTACAGCTATAACCATAACAACTCTACATCCCTGTAGCACTTTCCTAGCACCTCTGTGATGCAGAGTGAACAGAGTAAATGGTAATGGTAAATGGTTTTGTATTTATATAGCACTTTTCTAGTCTTGATGACCACTGTACTTACAGTACAGTTCTACATTCACCCATTCACACACACATTCATACAGTTCATCTAATCACAGCACTTTGTTATTCTATGGGGGGCCATCAGGGTTCAGCATCTTGCCCAAGACACTTCGGCATGCAGATGGGTCAGACTGGGGATTGTACTGCCGGCCTTCAGGTTGGAGGACGACCACTCTACCCTTCAGCCACAGCCGCACACACGAGAGTAGTCTTTAATCACTCACAAACACCTTCAAAATGTAGCCACTAATCCAACTCTGCCTAATCTTTGCCCACAACAGGATTAAATCCATAGACTGTATATAAAATGGACGTAGTGTCCGTGACGTCACCCATTGGATTCTAAAGAGTGAATTTGAGATTCATAGTACGTGCCACCCATCACCATCTTGCCGGTGCCTGACTCCTCGTAGTTCCTAGCTAATCCATTAATGGTCAGAGAGGAGGAGCGCGAGTTGAGCTGAGGTGGGCCGAGTGAAGGCTGACAGCTGAGCCATGCCCACAGTGCTCTACGATAAATGGTTAGCTCAGTAGTATAAATACCTGGGAGTGTTCATAGACCGGTAAACTGGATTGGGCTAAGAAAATTGGGTATGTTTTGACTCAACAAACTGATCCGCAAGGCGAGTGACGATGTGGAGCTGGACCTGGACTCTTTGACAGCAGTGTCAGACAGGAGGATGCTGTCTAAGTTACATGCCTACGTGGACGATGTCTCCAAACCTCACCATGACTTGCTGGTCAAACACTGCACCACAGAGCACCACAGGAAGTCATTCCTGCCTGTAGCCATCCAACTACACAAATCATCCCTCTGAGTGTCAGACACTCTGAGTCAACAGACAGGACTCTGCCAGCAATATACGCACATATGCATGCTTGCACTAAAAACTCAATGTACAGAACGCATATATTGTAATGATTTCAAATTTTATTTTATATACATCTTTTAACCCTTATACACTATGCTTATATTTCTACTGTTGCATGGAGCTTTTGTAACAAACACAATTTCCCCCTGGGATCAATAAAGTATTTCTGATTCTGATTCGTCTGTCCCTTTGTGACAAATTTATAGCGAGGACCTGATACTGAATCATTTAAAATTATTATACTGTCTTTTTCAATAAATGTCAGATTACACTTTCTACCTGAAGATTTGTAATGAGTCTTACATTCAGCAGCGGATGTGAAGAAGGTTCTGCTTTTGTTTGATGATCAGCTGGAAATACAATTTTAATCAGTCATCACATCAAGAAAAAACTGTGGGTGAGGTGCTATTGTTTTTGAAGGCTATTTGGCGCCACCCAGTGTCATAAATTTGGCAAAATGTCAATGTCTTTTGAAACAATTAATGCCCTCTTTTCGAGTATCCCATACAAAAATATGACAGGTTAAAATCACTAAGAGAAAATGTTCACTTTGGCCTGTCTTGGTTAAAAGCCCACTCACCACAACAAGGTGCAGTCCATAAGTGTGAACATATAATAGGGGAAAAACATACAAGAAACTAAAAAGCGTGGGTACAAGATGTATGTATAGGACGTAAGGAGAGGAAAAAAAAGATAAAATACAAGATACAAAATTGGAGAACACAAATTCAAAGGTAAAAAGAGAGTGATTGTGACAAAATTAAATAGCATAATTTAGTGCAACAAAATCTAAAATGGTAAGAACAAGTAGTAACGATTCAGAATATCTAGAACTACCCCAGAACTTGATCCACAGAGCCATGGATTTGAACTGTGCATAAATTATTTGGGGTGAATTTTTTAATATACAATGAACTGTTCCTTGACTTGTAGATAGTTTTAAAGGATTGTTTTTACATCAAAATGAACAGGGAGTTTGCATATCTATTTTATATGATACAGTTAACACATCAATATCACCTTGTGACATTTCTTCATTTGTCTACCAAGTCCTTCACAAATTCTTGTATGTCCAGAACTCTGCTGCCCGCCTACTTACCAGTACCCGCTTAACTGATCACATCACACCAATCCTCCATGATCTCCACTGGCTCCCTGTAAAATACAGGATAACCTTCAAGATCCTACTCACCACCTATAAGACCCTCAGCAACCTGGCTCCCCACTACCTATCCGACCTTCTCCACCAGCACACTCCTACCCGGCACCTCAAATCTGCTTATGCCTACCTCCTTCGTGTCTCTAGGACCAAGCACCAAACCTGGGGTGACAGGGGATTTTCAGTCGCCACCTCCTCTCTCTGGAACTCATTACCAGCCCACATCAAAAATGCCCCAACCCACCTCTTCAGACTTGCCTTCCCCAGCTAACCCCCCCCCCCCCCATGTTTTTATACATTTTTTTGGTTTATTTTTTGTATAGCTCACTATTATCATTCTCTTTTGATTTGTATAAAAGAGTTTATTTTATCCTTATTTTATCCTTCACCATGTACAGCATGTACAGAGTTTTGAAAAGCTCTGTATAAATACGATGTATTATTATTATTAGGATTCTCTTTCTCTCGCCTTGCTATGGGATTCAATCTAATTTTGCAATACTACCCAGAAGCCATCTTCACCAGAACATGGACATGATAAGCTTCAACACACAACTCAAACATGTGGCTGTGCAGCTGTGGGAAGAGATTCTTTTCAGAACAATCAGAAAGAACCAGGGTAACAATAGTTGTTGTTGTTCCTTTTCCCCATGGAGCCTTGCCCTCATTGTATTTTAGAAGCCACTGGACCCTAACCATAACCCTATGAAACTTGTCTATAGCTTGTATCTCAAGATAACGGAATAACAACTACAATTACAATCACGGGAAAACAGAGGAAATATAATGTATGATTCCATGTCCGTTTAGCGTTTTTGTACTCTTCGAAGTGCACACAAATAGAATAAAAAGAGCTAAACGAAGTGCTAAGCAGAATGACTGTCAATCACACTGACAGGGTTTAGAGGAGATGAGACGAACAAAGCAGACATGACTAAAACCATGAACCTCTGAGTTCCCATGAGCAAAGACAAACACGCAGATAACGACCTTTGACTGGATCTGTTAAGATATGATGATTTTAATGCATTCTCCAATGTTTATTCACATTTTTTATTATAAGGCTGATTACAGACCTCCAAGTATGTAAGTGTGGCATATGAGTTGCCTGACTCAAAGACTGACACTGATTGGACGTTTCATAGGTAAAGGTAAATTAAATTAATCTTTCTGAGAAGAAGAGGGAGACATTCCTGTAGATATTCCATATTCCTTCACTCCCTGTGGATGGGGCCATCCATGTTTGTTTCTACCTGTAGACAAATCCCTCATGCTTTCCATTACAATTGTGATTTCTAGTAATCAGACTGTGAATTTTTTGTCTAATAAGTGTATGCAGAGGTCAGGGGGCTGGGAGAGCAACTTCACCTGCACCAGAGGATCAATCAGCGCGGTTGAGAGCTTAAAAGGCAGCGGCTGAGCCTCAGGGGAGAGACTCAGAGACACAGAGACAGTCACAAAGCCACACATGGGACGCGGAGCCACAAAGCTAGTCGCCAGCAGAAATTGCTGGTGCTTTATGTTTAGAGTTTTGAGTTGTTTTTGGAGTTAATAAAGCATGATGAAAAGCAGTTGTGTCTCTGGCTGTGTGTGGGAGAGCCCTGTGTAAATAAGACATTCTACACGATCTAGAGGACTGTTACCTTTTTGTGATTAATCATATATAAAAAATTGTATTCATCATTCCCAGTTTCACTTTGTTTGAGCTTGTCTTTTGTTTTAAAAAATTTGAGTGTTCGTATTTGATGGGATTATTAAAGTGTCTCAAGGGTGTGAAGGTCTAAAGCTCCGGGTCAGTTGGTAATTGACCAATACAATATGAGTGGTTCGATTTCAAAGATTCAATTAGAGCAGGGGTGGGGAATATCCGGCAAGACGGTTTGATTCAGCCTGTGTGGCAATTCATGAATAAAACAAACACACACATGCAAACAAACACACGAAAGAAGAAACGCTGGAATACTAACCTAATACATCCCATCAACGTCTACTGATGGTAACATATATCCTTAGTCCTTAGAAACATAGAGAGTGGCAGCAATTCTAGCCATTAATGGATGTACTGTTATAATGGGTGACGCAAGTAGAGGGAAATACAGTATATGGGGATGCTGTGGGAGACATCTTCAGTCTTGGGGGTGACCATTGCTCATGTTGCTCTGTTAGCGTTTGCATACTGTAGCACCTTCTGGTCTCCTTGATGCATCAAGCCTGCATTAAAATATTCTGCATAAGACATCAGTTGCTGCCTGAGTTCTCCTTTCAACAGCTTCCAGAAAACTTCCATCAAACTTCCATCATTCTATTCCTCTTTATATAAGTCTGAATCTCCACCTGACACTGCTAATTTCTCACCTTTAATGTCTAAAATTAAATCTGACCTCCAAAGATGGAAGAGCTTACCTCTCTCGTTAATTGGAAGAATTAACGCGGTTAAAATGAACATTTTGCCCAAATTTCTATTTTTGTTTCATTGTCTCCCACTTTTCCTGCCAAAGCAGTTTTTTAAAACAATTGATCAAAATATTTCTGACTTCTTATGGTGTGGAAAGGCTCCTAGGATCCGCAAATCCACACTTCAGAGATGTAAATTCAATGGCGGTTTGGCACTTCCGAATTTCCAAATGTATTATTGGGCGACACATATTCAAAAAATTTCATTTTGGTTCAAGTGCCATGGTGTCACTTGGAGGCACAGTCATGTGTTTCATCCTCCTTACCTGCTCTACTTACCTCTTCTATTCCATCCAACCTATCTGGCTTTACAAATAATCAAGTGGTTCACTCCACACTTAAAATTTGGTATCAGTTTAGGAAACATTTCAAATTTAAGTCAACATCTACTTTAGCTCCTTTACTGAACAATCATTTATTTCGACCTCCGCTTACAGATTCAACCTTTCTTGCATGGCATAATAAAGGCCTGAAATGTTTTGAAGATCTTTACAAGGATGGTATTTTTCGCAGCTTTACAGATCTCTCAGGAGAATTTCATCTCCCACCTTCTCATCTCTTTCGATACTTTCAAATTAAACACTGCGCTAAAGCTTTGTTTCCAGTTTTTCCCTCCTCGCCGCCGACCCTACAGTGGGAGGTGCTTTTAAACCACGATCCACTTCAAAAATCACTCATCTCTAAAGTTTATAATGAACTTCTGTCTTTTGATTGCTCTCCAGTTACTAAAGTTAGGGCTGCCTGGGAAGATGAACTGAATCTAAACTTGGAGGATGACTGGTGGGACACTGCTCTTAAGAAAATGTACACTAGTTCATTCTGTGCTCGTCTCACACTTATACAGTTTAAAGTACTGTTTAGAGTCCACTTTTCTATAGCTCGACTGTCGCAAATCTATCCCAGTATCGCTGACAAATGCGACAAATGTCATGCCTCATCCTGCAATTTAATCCATATGTTCTACTCATGTCCGCATCTCTCTCGCTTTTGGTTGAATTATTTTGACACCATGTCAAAAATACTTTCAGTGACTATAAAAGTCTCCCCCCATGTTGCCATATTCGGGCTCCCAGAGGACCATAACCGGTTTACCTCTACTCAATTAGATATTTTAGCTTTTACTTCCTTACTGGCAAGACGCCACCTTCTTCTCCACTGGAAGTCGACTAAAGCTCCCTCCAGTACTCAGTGGCTCAACAACACCATGTCTTTCCTTCTTGACAGTGTAGAGGTTGGCAAAATTCACCTCTGCAACATTAATGAAAGAACATTGGTGAAAGAAAAACATTTATTATGAATATAATAAAGTATAAAATCACAAAATACTAACAAACGTACTAACTAAACAAAGATGTGTATGTGAGTGTGTGTGACTATGTAAATCAGGGGCTCTCAAAATGGTGGTTGACCAAAAGAGTAACACCTTCCTGTGGGCTCCTAAGATGGTAGCTGACCCCCTACAGATAGCAACCCCCCCCCTTCTTCTGATGTGGCTTCAGGACCGATAGCGGGAGAAGGTTTAACTAGGTGAAGTGACATGCGGCTGTCTGTGTTGGTGCTAAATTAGACAAAGAGAGGGTCAGAGAGATATGCAAAGAAAGCCTGTGAAGAGCATTGCAAACTAACATTACTTTCGAATAACTTATAAACACAATACCACAACACATATCAAACTTATAAACACCACACAGAATCAAATAAACAGTCCTGCTTAGCTAAGTATAATTATTAAGCCCAGATTATCAAGAAAACTAGAAAGGAAGTGGCGCTCCAGCAACAGTGTTGAAAATCTCCTAGACTGGAAGAGTAGTGTTACAGAATATAAAAAGGCTCTCCACAAAGCAAGAGCTGCCTATTATTCAAAACTAATAGAAGAGAATAAAAACAACCCCAGGTTTCTCTTCAGCACTGTAGCCAGGCTGACAGAGAGTCACACCTCCACCGAACCCAGTATTCCTCGATCCCTAAATAGCAATATCTTTATGACCTTTTTCAATGATAAAATTCTAACTATTAGAAATAAAATCAATCATACCCTCCCAACAATAGAGATCTCAGAAACGGCTGAGAATCCTTCCCATTATTTAGACAGCTTCTCTCTGATCACCCGTGATCAGTTTACCAAAATAGTCTCAGGTTCTAAACCAACAACCTGTATTTTAGATCCGATTCCAACTAAATTACTTAAAGAAATTCTGCCCCTAATAGATAATTCGTTACTTAACACAATCAATCTGTCATTATCATCAGGTTATGTACCACAGTCTTTTAAAATAGCTGTAATCAAACCCCTACTCAAAAAACCCACCCTAGACCCAGAGGTTTTAGCAAATTACAGGCCAATATCTAATCTCCCCTTCCTATCTAAAATCTTAGAAAAAGTTGTAGCCAATCAGCTGTGTGAGTTTCTCCAGGAAAATAATATATATGAAGACTTTCAGTCTGGGTTTAGAACCAATCATAGCACAGAGACAGCCCTGGCAAAAGTCACTAATGACCTTCTAATAGCTTCAGATCAGGGACTTGTGTCTGTCCTCGTTCTGTTAGATCTCAGTGCAGCATTCGACACAATTGACCATCAAATTTTATTAGAGAGACTAAAACAGTTAATTAACATTAAAGGAACGGCCTTAAACTGGTTTAAATCTTATTTTGCTGATCGCTCCCAATTCGTTCAAATCAATGATGAGTCATCGGTGCGCACCAAAGTTAACCATGGTGTCCCACAAGGCTCTGTGCTCGGCCCAATTTTATTCTCATTATATATGCTTCCACTAGGAAACATTATCAGGACACACTCGGTAAATTTTCACTGTTATGCGGATGACACCCAGTTATATTTGTCAATAAAACCTGATCAAAGTAATCAATTAACTAAACTTCGAGCATGTCTCAAGGACATAAAAACCTGAATGACCCGCAATTTTCTCTTATTAAACTCAGATAAAACAGAGGTTATAATACTCGGCCCTAAACACCTTAGAGATACATTATCTAATGATATAGCTGCGCTAGATGACATTGCCCTTGCTTCCAATGACACAGTCAGGAACTTGGGAGTGATCTTCGATCCTGATTTGTCCTTTAATAGTCACTTAAAAGTAATTTCTAGGACCGCGTTTTTCCACTTGCGTAATATCTCAAAAATCAGACATGTCCTTTCGCAAAAAGATGCAGAAAAACTAGTCCACGCCTTTGTTACATCGAGACTGGACTATTGTAATTCATTATTATCAGGCTCCAGCAGCAAGTCGTTAAAGACTCTGCAGCTGGTCCAAAATGCCGCAGCACGTGTCCTGACGAGAACTAAGAAAAGAGAGCACATTTCTCCAGTATTAGCATCGCTACACTGGCTTCCTGTTAAATCTAGAATAGAATTTAAAATTCTCCTCCTCACCTTCAAGGCCCTTAATGATATGGCACCTCTTTACCTTAAAGAGATGTTAGTACCATATCAACCTACTAGAGCACTCCGATCCCAGAACTCAGGTTTACTTGTTGTCCCTAAAGTCTCTAAAAGTAGAGTAGGAGCCAGAGCTTTTAGCCATCAAGCCCCACTGCTGTGGAATAATCTCTCACTTTCAGTTAGGGAAGCAGACACGCTCTGTTCGTTTAAAAGTAGACTCAAAACCTTCCTTTTTTATAAAGCTTATAGTTAGAGCTAATTAGTGCGATGTTCCAAATTTGATTAAATGGCAAAAACCCCTGATGATGCTAAGACGCACAGGGAATTTATGACACAAGACACACGGAGCTTCTCTTTCCTGCTTCTCCTTCCTTTTTCTCCATATTTATCACATCAAGATAATTCTTATCTCATCAGTACATGTTACTAACTTGACCCCTTTCCCGGAGTTTCTGTGCCTTAGCGCCCGCGGATGCAGGGCCACAGCTGTGGCCGCACCATGGATTATGATTGTGGATCGCGTGTCGGAGGTTGCAATGCAGTTCGGTGGATTCTGTATCGTGCCAGCTGATCGTCGTTGTAATGGAGGATCCTTTGTCGCGTTGGCATCGGATGATGAGGGACCACGACCGAGGCGGCAGCTGATAATGGATTCTAACTGGCGGCGGTGGACAATGACTGTGGATTACAGTGGATCTCATCCTGATGCTGGATCGTGGTCTTGCTGGCTGCTGGCCAGAGACTGTGATTGCAGCGGGACTGCCTGACACATAGTATTGAAAAATGTTTAGCCTCATGGATGCTGCTAAGAATCCTGATGATGTTTTCTTACACCTGACATCTATTGCACTTCTGTCCGTCCTGAGAGAGGGATCCCTCACATGTGGCTCTCTCTGAGGTTTCTACATATTTTTACCTGTGAAAAGGGTTTTTAGTAGTTTTTCCTTACTCTTGTTGAGGGTTAAGGACAGAGGATGTCACACAATGTTAAAGCCCCATGAGACGAATTGTTATTTGTGAATGTGGGCTATACAAATAAAACTTGATTGATTGATTGAGATTATGTTACCCGTCCTTGAAAAGGGAAAAGAGGTTGCTGTGCAGTTAGCAGTTCGTCCCGCCGGTTATGTGAAGTCTTCTGGCTTTGTGTGGTCATAAGGTTCTGCATTCGCAGTTCTGTTGCTCGCTGAATCTTACCGGCAGGACATCGAGTCGCTGCTAGGAGTTTGGAAAAACTTGAGATGCGTGGAGGTTTCCTTGAAGAGATGAGTTGGAAGCTGCACCTCTGACCTCCTGTCGTTGGGTGGGAAGAGAAGATTTGAGCTGGAGCAGCCAGGCCCCCCCTCAGCACAGCAGGAGAAAAGGCTGGCTGCCTGCTGTCCTTGGAGGGTTGATGGAAAGAGATAGAAGAGGGGGAGAAGTAGCCTTATATTGGCCTGGTGACCATACAGGTCATTGGGCCAGAGTGACCAAGTGGAGTTGACCCTGGTGGCTTTTTCACACCTCCGGACGAAACTGTCCGGATCAATGGAACCTGTTGCCCCCTGGGAGACTGAGTTCCTTGGCTTTCTCAAGAACAAAGAAACATGTGCTTTCAGGCTTTGACCACACATATAGGCCGAAAAGTAGGCCTTTGGTTTCATAAAAACTGTGTCCCAACACTGTCTCCTCTCCTTGATATGTAGTGCAGCTGTCTGTCGTGTTTGGGGAAGTGTGAGAGCATGGCCAAGGTCAAATTCTTCTCTAGACGACACTGATATGAGAAAAGGATCCCCACCCTGAATTAAAAGGAGGATTTGGTGCTATACATATAATATAAATATAAATGTATTGACTGATAAAAGTTTTAATGTAATGTGTGTTTAAGTTGATTTACATTTTGTGTTTCAATATACAAAGTTGTGACCTTTATTCATCATTTCCCCTTAATATATAAAGAATACTTATCATTGATGATAATTCTGGAGCTTCTGCAGCCCAATCAGGTTGCACAGGTAGACTAGCTCCTCCAGGATTACAAATCCCTACGTGCGGCCGCAAGAAAGTTTCAAGAGCATAAAGGAAATGCCAGGCAACCTGCCCGGCTGACCCATCGGGAGAGCTTAACAGAGCCATAGAAGGGCATCATCTCAGCAGCAGGGGCGGTATCTGCTTCTCTGTGCGAGGAGGAACGTAGGGCACTGCCAGAGCCCTACAAAATGAACTCCAGCATGCTACAGGTGTGCATGTGTCAGACCAAACTGTCAGAAACAGACTCCATGAGGGTTGAACAATGGCTTGACGTCGTCAAGTGGGACCTGTGCTCAAAGCCCAGAACCATTCAGCTTGTGTCCCGTTCTCTTCACAAATGAGAAAAGGTTCACACTGAGCACGTCTGGGAGGAAATCCCTCCACCGACTCATCAGGAGCATGCCCAGACGTTGTCGGGGCCGCATACAGGCACACGGAGGCCATACACACCACTGAGTCACATTATGTATTGCCGTGATAAAATTCATGCAAGTTGTATGAGCCTTAAAAATGTTACTTTGATTTTCGGTGCGGTTTTAAATGGGTTGATGATTTTGGTTTCCATTGAACATTGTTACGCCATATTGTCATGTTATACGATGTACATCAGTAAAGATTTTCAACTTGAATAATTCGTTCATTAAGATCTGATGATTTAAGTGTTCCCTCAATTTGTTTGAGCTGTTTATATACGTCGGTATTTTCTTAAATTTAAAGAAAAATATATTTTGAGTAAAGTAATTGTTTCTCATTTCTTCAACCCATTCTGTGTAGCCGGCTCCAGGCCTGTACAGGACTCCCTTAATTGACACTTCTGGAATGGCGGGATTGCCGGTCAATAAGAGAAGACTTGGCTTTCTAGCGAGGGGTGGAGAGCTGAAAGTGGCTTCTGCGGTTGATGAGATGGAGGAGTAAGAAGACATTTTCTGGACATTGGAGCCTGTTGACATTTTCATAGAGTCACCTAAATTACAATTATGAACCCCCAAAACAAGCATAATGGGTCCTCTTTAACCTCATCTGAGATTTTACCTTAATATAGATGATTAATTTTACCTTTACCTGATTATGGCCCGTGGATTTACTGTCTGTGTTAAAGGGGACATATTATGAAAATTCCACTTTTGTAGTGCTTCTACACGTTATTTTGGGTATCTGGCATGTCTACCGACCCAAACAACTCCCGCGATTTGTTATGGTTCATGTAAGTCAGATAGGTCATGCTTGAGTGACTTAGAATGCGCTTCAGTATGCTTCGCTCTTCACACGCGAAATGGGAGTCTCTCTTACATAGCCAGTAATCACAAACACAGACATTTGTAGCTTGTATTAAAATCATTCCTGCAAAACCACCACTTGACCCCGCCAACAAAAAGTCAATGACCATTCCATTACTTTTATTGAAGATATAGTGGGCTACAATTATAAAAAAGAAAAAAGTTGTTTGTGATTCATAAGGTGCAGACTAAAAACAACTGCAAGTCAGTATTACAGTATGAGTGAGTAGTTCAATTTCCATTTGATATTCCATGTCCCTTAAAAATTTTTCCAGGTTTGTAATAGTGTATCATTCCCTCTACTAACAGCAGTTCATCACTCATTTCTAAGATCCGCTCCGCTGATGTTTTGCTACTCAGCACTTAAACATCACCTTAAAGGAAAAATCCACGCGAAAACACTAGTACTGTTGAATAACGCACCAACAAAACAGTAAATTTTGTTCATCTTTCTTCTCATTTTCATTCCTGAGTATCTCGCCAAGCGTTGGAGAGATACAAACAAATACACTTCTAATAGACTTCTGAATCAAAGTGGATATAAATATGATTTTCAGACAGTGGTCATTGGAGGGCCAGGTGGTGGGTTCAGAGGCTGGACTAAAACCGGCTGGTTGGGGCTGAGAGAAGATTGCGATTACATGACGACATCATATGGAGAGGAAGTATGAAATTCTACATTTCGAAAACATATTTTCTTAGAATGGAGGGTAAAAATGTCCACAGAGTGACCGTGTTCATACTTTGAGGGTACCTACTGACCCCCTTCAAGTAATTACAGATAGTCTCAAAATTATTTTACACAATATGGACCCTTTAAGAACAAATATAAATCCAACAGCAGCTGACTCTCAATCAACTGATGCAACTGAATCTAAATCCTGTTTTTAGAACTCCTTACAGGACCATCAATCTAATCCTTTTTAATCCCCTCGATGACCATCTCCTAACCCACACGCATATGATTTTGTAGTCAGCTTTGAAAAATTAAAAAAATTAAAACAAACAAAATACCCAAGTAATTGGACTACTTCTTAGTCAATGTAAAATGATAAAAGGGATGGTTGTGTCTGAATGAGAAAACCCAACCTAAGGATAAATTCAATTTCTGCCTAAAGCATTATCTTCATTTAGCCTTATGCATGCCAACATGTAACAAGAGTAGATGACCTAGCACCCAGCAAAGATGAAAGTAAATGTGTATATTGACTGAAGCACTGGAATCAAGCTAAACCTTATGTGCTTTACCTGAGTATTTAATTTTGTTCTTCTCTATCACTACACTTCAGCAGTAAAATTTGTACTTCTCACTTGACTACATTTAACTGACAGCTACAGTTACTATTGATTAATATTTCACATAAAATAACAATAGTAAGCTCACAAAATTAAAAAAATTAAGCTAGTGGTTTGAGTCCAACTTGTTTGGTTTGTGTCTCCTTATAATAATGCAATGTGTAGTTGAGAGCACATTCCACCAAGACTAGTGCTCTATCTGGGCATGTAAAAGCAGTGTTTCCTGTTAATGCCATATTCTTATTTCACACATTACTTTCATAATTAACCAAATATTTTTTTACACTTCTCATATTAACATAACTAACTTGGTGCTTGGTTTAATTGCTGCATTCTATAGCAGTGAGAACCTGTCTTTCTCCCTTTAGTCCGTCACTCGGAATCTGTTGTGCGAGTGACCTTTGTGTAACAATTTAATTTAATTTAATTAATTATGTAGGAAGCGCTGCAAAATAAGTGTATTTTATTTTCCTGGATCCACCAATTTATTCAGATATGCTCCAAAATGTAAAAAAAAATACTTTTTATTGACAGTTTTTGTGTATTATTCCCAATTAACAAGAAAAGAAGTAAGTAAGTGAATATGGTAAATTATCCGTATTCATATAGTATTTTTCTATTCTTGACAATTTTGTTTGCTATTCAAACATTCACACACATTCATACAGTATATCTTTGGGCAGCAGAAGTCAAGGGGGACAAAAATAAACCTGCACAGCTGAATTGCTTAGATGCTGATGATCTGTATCTACATTTTCAGAGCGGATGGAGACTTAGCCAGTGAGGTGTCACCATTAATCCCTGATTTTTAACTGATGCCAAATAGTAGCCTATGGGAGATTAAAAAAAAAAATCTGTTGATATGCATCAAAAAGGCCTGATTACATCCAAAGGGATTAAATGTTATATAATGTATTAAATTTAAACCTGATCAAGTCCAAGTGGCATGAATACCTGTGAATTGCACATTTAATTACAAAAGTGTGATAGCAAAGTTTAACAGTTTAAACCATCAAATACATTAGTATTTTTGCTTCCCTCTGGAGCTGCCATTTTGGTTAACAAAAGCAAATAAGCAGATAAAGCTGTTTCTTTACTATTTCTAGCTGTGTCCCATTTCAGAAGCCTCAAACTTTAAAGAATGCATCGGAGTAGCCTTCAGATAAGGTCCACTCCAAAATAGATTTTGGAATACTTTAGACCAGTAGATGTGAACAAAAGCAACAAACATTATGAATGTCACTTCAAAACTACTGTAAGGAAGTTACAAAAGGCAGCATAAAGGCCAGATTTTATCGACATGTTTTGTTGTCTCTCATACACACACAGAAATAATTCATCCTGAGTATCTGTTAGTTTACTCCATTGTGCATTAACAAAAAATAACAAAAGTCAAGGTTACTAATAGAAGAGTCACAAAGACTACATTTTAGGAAACCCTGACAGGCTGCAAATAGAAGCACTAATGAGTTATAACAAAAAGTTATTTAAATTTAAAAAAGGGATAAGTGACAGCCACAGTTCATAGGAATACACTATCCAGTGTAGACTAAAACTAGGCATGTTGAAGACAACACATTTCACTTCATTATGGTCTACTATTTATGTAAAGAAGGATTTTCCCATTAGGTTCCTTAAAGAGGGGGAGTTCTGTTTTGTAGTTAAAACAAACAGTCAAAAAGAGCCTGGGAGTATCGATTGACTGCTAGTACAGCAAAATGCAGTCCACTCTGAATACTGAAGGAGTACTTCAACTTCATCCTCAAAGATGAAAAACATGAAGAAAAAGTAAGCGGTTGTTGGATATTGATGCCACTTGAGGCTGACAAGATTATTTGTGATCCATATTTTCATCCCAAACCAAAAATAGAATGTTTGTGGCACCATACTCATCTCCGTCCCTCCCAGACAATTGTGTGTTGTGCGAGTCAGACTGAGATCTTAGAGGGTTTGTGACTGGAGGGCCATATTCACTGCAAATCATGAGTCTGATAATGTCCTGCACTAATGAATAAACATATAGCAGGTTTATTTACTTAAACCTAAAGGGTCAAACACCTGATTGAGAAGTCATGAGAGATTGAACTCTGTTTGTGAGAGAGATAGACAGACAGATGGACAGACATGGATAGACGATAGATGGATAATGTACTTTATTCATCTCAAACTGGGAAATGCCTTGATGTACCGAAGTTTTATGCAGTAACTGAAAGATATTTTAAATATTCACACTTTAAGACTCCCATGGTTTCTTCAAGACCAAAAATTATATCATAGAAATGCAGCTGCCCCAACAAAGAACAAGATTAAAACACAATTGATGCTTTCTGAATTCAAAACATGGGTCTACTGAAATTAGGTTTTAAAGCTACAACATCAACTCAAATACAGGAACTATAAGTTTAAATATTGTCATGTCAAAAATAGTTCTTCCTAGTCTTAATATAAGTATCTTTATCCAGTTAGTTAAAATACTATTCTGATGTTTTGTATTCTGTATTTTTATATACAGACCATACTGAGACTCAGGTTAACAACTGGTATCTGATTGGGTCCAGCCCAAATTGCTAGTTCTGGTCTCAGATTTCTCTTCCTTGTAAAAGGAATTAGCACAGGCCAAAGATTCTGAATACAGGACCAAAATATGCTTTATCTGGCTTAATTGAATAAACTGTTGCAAATAATAAACATGACTAAGCATTTGTTTAAGAATATGGACCCTGTGAGCACAATATTAAATAGAATAATAAAGGCTTTATAACTGGATAAATAACTACTTAATTTAAAAACAATAAATCAAATAAGTGTCATACAAAAGAGACACTCATAGTGACTTTATTACCAACTCTGCATTACCCTCCTGCTCCACAGAACTATTTTTTTGTTCATCTTGGATTTACTTTATTATTATTAACATACTCCAGGAGAAAGTCAAAAGCCGACTGACAATCTTGAGGTAAGCACCTAAGAACAGCTCAGAAAAGAAAAGAACGAGCAAGAAAACGTTTCTCTAAAGACCACTTCAAGTTTGTGAAATCTCTCTTCACCACAAAGGGAGGAACACTGAGGACCTCGAAGCAGTACTTAGAACACCTGGATAAAACACACTCTGATCCAAAGAGTATGATCCGGTAGCAGTTCCATTTGATATCCCACCCATTGAGCAGCCAGAACACCAAATGGATGTGATCCCTCCGCAATGGAAAAAGGTGAACACAGTGATGCGGGCAAGATTCTACATTTCTTGTGGAAATAAATGAGTGACATGGGTGAAACAAATTATACCCAGAGCTTTGCTCAGAGCTGGAGAAGTACTGATTCTAAAAGAGGAGGAATCATTAGCCAATTTGGTCCGAATGAGGATGAATCCATCAAAACATGACATCAAAACAAAAACACGAAGCATCTCAATAATCAAAGGTAAGAGATAAGACCATAGGTTCTACATTAATGGAGAACCCATTCCATGAGGTCAGAGATCTTGGACGATGCTACTGTGCAAGCATCAAAGACTGCGAGCAGGTCCAGCATCTGAAGCAGGATGTCAGCAGCGGCCTTAAGAACATAAACCAGTCCCTGCTTAATGGCAAACTAAAGCTCTGGTGCCAACAGTTTGGCCTATTAATATTTTTGGCCCGAATGATGTGGCCACTTACAGTAGTCGACTTTCCCCTCACAAGAGTTGAGAACATGGAGAGAATGATCAACTCATGTGAAAAAGTGGTTAGGAGTCCCAAGAAGTCTAAGCAACATCGGCCTGTATGGACACGTAATCCTCGAGCTGCCTTTCTCAAGTCTCGTAGAGGAGTTTAAAGGCACCAAAACAAGGCTGGAGATGACCCTGTCCCGAGACTGGAAAATGTTGGTGGTTGTGGGCCAGCGACTTACAGTTCCATTAAATATTGTCACTACCACCTTAACACCAGACCTGAAACTCTGGTCCAATACCTTGCACGATCTCTACCTCTGAGGAATTGACAGTACCCTGGGAAGATGCTGTTGATAAAGCAAATGAGGAAAAGGCTGCAATATGCAGACATGGCATTTGAGGCAGAGCAACATGGTTGGAAAGCAAGTTTGCCCTGTGGAGGTTGGCTGAAGTTTCATTGCAACATCCACCATCAGGTTGATCAAAGATCTGGGGATCCTGGGACAAGCCCTGCAACAGACCATGAAAGAAACATCACACACACACACTGCAGACAACCATTCTGGATCAGGAGGAAAGATCCCAACTGGGCACCAAGATGCTAGCGACATGCACCCTGGTCTGATTAACTTGTGGTGGTCCTATCTTAGAAGAGGGTATCTTGTTATAAAAGGCCGAAACAACTAATGACGCAAAGACACACAACTGAAGATATGTACCTAACAATTGCTGGTGGTCAATTAATCAATCACATTTTATTTGTATAGCCCATATTCACATCTCACAATTTGTCTCATAGGGCTTTAACATTGTGTGACATCCTCTGTCCTCAACCCTCAACAAGAGTAAGGAATAACTACTAAAACCCTTTTAACAGGGTTAAAAGAACGTATAAACCTCAGAGAGAGCCACATGTGAGGGATCCCTCTCCCAGGACGGACAGAAGTGCAATAGATGTCAAGTGTACTATATATCAAGCAGTCCCACTGCAATCATAGTCTATGGTAAGCAGCCAGCAAGATGATGATCCACCATCAAGATCCGATGCCACTATAGTCCAGTCATTGTCCACTGCCGGCAATGAGGATCCATCATCAGCTGCAACCTCGGTCATGGTCCACCACCATTATCAGATGCCAACGATAAAGGATCCGCTATTATTATTACGATCAGCCAGCACGATACAGAATACGCCAAACTGGATCCACCATTACGATCTCTGATACGCGATCCACAGATCGTAATCCATGACGTGGCCACAGCTGCGGCCCTGGATCTGCGGGCGATAAGACAAATAGACTCCGGGGAAGCGGTCAAGTCAGAAACATGTATTGATGAGATATGAATTAATTTGATGTGATAATGATTTGAGAAGAGGAAGGAGAAGCTGGAAAAAGAAGCTCCGTGTGTCATGTGTCATAAATTTCCTTTGCACCTCAGCGTCATCAGGTTTTTTTGCCTTGTAATCAGTCACTACGTTTACATGATGGCATAAACCCGATTTCGGCTGAAGCCCGGTTTCTCTATCCATGGGGGGTTAACTGCTCTATCTCAGGGTACATGGCACTGAGAAATCCGACTCTTGTCCGAAAGCATTTCATACCCCGCTACGATAGGTGGCTCTGTTTTCATTACAGCTAGTGGTGATACAGCCATTTCCGCTTGACCTCGTCACCACTACCAACAAAAAACAACAACAGCCTTCAACTCAGCATGCGAGAAAGATGACGAACGGAGAGCAAGGTGAAGCTACGTCCCTCTACATGATGTTGTGCATGTTTACTCTAGGAGTATTGCGAATGCGAACGGCGCATTTCCGGGTCACGGCCAGGGAGGAGAGGGGGGGGCAGGATCTCAAGCATGCACAGAGACGTCATCTCCAGTTGTTGTCTAGCTTCCAGAGTTACATGTGCGCGTTGTCCGATATACAGCCAAATCCGATTGACTTATCTGGGGGTGGTTATCCGACTTCAGTCGGACACAAGAAATCTAGATTTGTGGAGTTACATGAAATGGATCTTCGATTGAAACCCGACAACGCCAGAAATCGGGTTTCAATCGGACACATGTAACCGCAGTGAATGATACAGGCCGAACTTGAGGTTACACTGAGGCTCAAGGTAAATCTGACTGGCTACTGGTTTGTATGGCAGTACTATGAAAGCCATGTGGCCCACTCAGTAGATCAGACATCAATACCTCTATGCCTTTTTAAACTAAATGCTTCCCATTTTAGAACATAGGACAAGTTACATTCTGCCGCACTAATTAATGCATACCGCCAGTTGATGTTATCGACCTTCTAGACCTATAGCAGCAGCACTAAGAGCAGGTCTAAGACAAGCCTGGACCAGCTCTTACTATAAGCTTCATCAACAAGGAAGGTTTTTAAGCCTACTCTTAAACGTACAGATAGTGTCTGCTTCCAAAACTGAAAGTGAGAGATGATTCCACAGGAGAGGGGCTTGATGGCTGAAAGCTCTGGCTCCTACTCTACTTTTAGAGACTTTAGGAACGACAAGAAATGTGCTCTCTTTTCTTGGTTCTCGTCAGGACACGTGCTGTGGCATTTTGGACAAGCTGCAGAGTCTTTAACGACTTACTACTGGAGCCTGATAATAATGAATTACAATAGTCCAGTCTGGATGAAACAAAGGCGTGGACTAGTTTTTCTGCATCTTTTTGCGAAAAGACATATTACGCAAGTGGAAAAAGGCGGTCCTAGAAATAAGTTTTAAGTGTGAATTAAAGGACAAGTCAGGATCGAAGGATCACTCCCAAGTTCCTGACCGTTTCATTGGAAGCAAGGGCAATGACATCTAGCGCAGCTATATCATTAGATAATCTATCTCTAAGGTGTTTAGGGCCAAGTATTATACCTTCTGTTTTATCTGAGTTCAATAAGAGAAAATTGCGGGTCATCCAGGTTTTTATGTCCTTGAGACACGCTTGAAGTTTAGTTAAGTGATTACTTTGTTCAGGTTTTATTGACAAGTATAACTGGGTGTCATCGGCATAACAGTGAAAATTTACCGAGTTTGTCCTGATAATGTTTCTTAGTGGAAGCATATATAATGAGAATAAAATTGGGCCGAACACTAAGCCCTGTGGAACACCGTGGTTAACTTTGGTGCGCACAGATTACTCATCATTGTTTTGCACGAATTGGAAGCAGTTCCTTTAATGCTAATTAACTGTTCTAGTCTCTGTAATCCAATTTGATGGTCAATTGTGTCGAAAGGTGCACTGAGATCTTACAGAACGAGTACAGACACAAATCTCTGATCTATAGCTATTAGGTCATTAGTGACTTTTGCCAAGGCTGTCTCTGTGCTATGATTAGCTCTAAATCCAGACTGAAAGTCTTCAAATATATTATTTTCCTGGAGAAACTCACAGAGCTGTTAATTAAAACCTCTGGGTCTAGGGTGTTTTATTTTAGAAGGGGTTTGATTACCGGTGGTCGCTAAAATCCGATAACATCAACTAGTAGAACGCATTAATTAGTGCGGTAGAACATCCAAGTCTACTCTCATCAACCTGGTTTCCTGCAGCAGCAGTTTTCAGGATACAAAAAATGAGCTAAACAGAATGAAGACTAACCTTAACAGTTGGATAATATTGCTTTTTGTTTAGAGCTACTTGTGCTGCCCCTGAATCTATTAAAGAAAAAAATATAGCAAGTTCACGGCCCCTATCACTTCAGCTCAATATTATATTTAACTGATACATCAGGAAAAAACGCATGTATTTGCAATTAATCAAACCAGCCACAGATAATTACCAAATAAGGAACCTAGTTTTGCCCAGTTGTTTAGCAACTTTTGGGCAGACAGAAATGACTAATTGTTGAATAAGACAACCAGATGTCTGTAGTATACTGTATGTGTGACGTAGATGGTTCAAAGGGAGCAGACTACCGTCTGTCACCATCACTCACAAAATTGAATAGCAGTTTTGTCCACAAAGAGTGCACTGTCCTTTGAGGTAGAAGTATTGCGGTAAGAATGTGACTGAATTAGATTTAACATTGCTGTACACACACACAACTTAGGAACAACATAACTATATTCTGTTCTTAACTCTTATTTATAAACATAGATTGGAAGATACAAACCACAAGTCTTTACCGCTCTGCCTATTTTTTGGAGTATATTTAACATTTAAGAGTGCAATCTGATTACTTCTACAAGCACTGACCCATTTCTGATAGATTATTTCTGTTCAATTAACACAGAAATCAAAAAGAGATTTTCTCTTAACACTAATAGACAAAAGAGCTGAAAGAGTTAGGATTACATGCAGCGAATACAATTCCGATGTCCCCTCAAGAAATAATCAAATCTTTTACAGATTGAAGGTTGACAAACAGGACAACCAAATCAAACAGATTTAAAAAAGTATAATAAAGAGGTATTATAGTTACAGTGCAAAAAGATGAGAAATTCAAGCTTAATACAAAAACATAGCACCAAACAAAAGAAAAAAGAAAAGAAAAATGCATGCAATTAACTGAGGTATTCAAGTGAAAAATGGCTTTCTGATGAAAAACAAAAGACATTTAGTGAGAGGCAAAATTTGTCAGAAAAAAAAAAGTCTGGTATCCTTATCCAGAGGAATCGACTTAAGCCTCAAAGTATCAAATC
This sequence comes from Limanda limanda, assembly GCF_963576545.1. Taxonomy (NCBI): domain Eukaryota; kingdom Metazoa; phylum Chordata; class Actinopteri; order Pleuronectiformes; family Pleuronectidae; genus Limanda; species Limanda limanda. Next base: position 212,054 of record NC_083647.1, read on the forward strand.
TGCTATCGCTTTGGTTGGTATGGGATGTGAGGAACACTAGTGTGTTGAAATGAATTTGCTGTATTTGTAAAGATTCTATGCATCTTATACACAAGTATCCAATTTGTAGAAAATGGTGCAGCATATGGTATATGAAATATCTCATATGTCTTTCTTTTTAGATCAAAACTGAATAAGTTGCTCCATGGAAAGACATTTACAGAGTAAGAATTAATATTTCAATTCCATACATTCTTGATATCAAAAAACATATTAAGCCAAACTCCTAAGATAATGCCAGAAACATCCAATGTTGCTTTCACTCACTTTGAGTTACAGCCATAGAAAATGTGTAGAAGCCATCCAGTTGTTAAAAATGAATTTAAAGTACAGTAACTGGGAATGTTGATATCCCTATTCATGTTGCAGTATGAGTGTGAGTTGTAGCATCAAAGGCAAGAATATCATTTACGCAATTTAAATCTTTATACATTTTTTTTTATATAATCATCGGCTACAAATATGATTTTGGTGTCAGTGTAACCACACAGTTGTCAATATAACAGATCCTAATAAGTGCAAAAATTATTAAAAATACCATTTAGAATACCATTTCAAGACAGATTTCAGACAGAGGTCTCCGTTAGCCATGTCTGCTTTTAGCGTTAAAAACCACTTCTAAACTGATTGGCACTAGTGCAGAGGCTGAGGAGTTTAGTTATATTTAATTTTTTTTATTACCTATTTTGATTTACAATTTGATACTACTATTATACAGTCTAATACTACACAATAAGCATAGGTCTCAACTCACTGACATAAAGTTTAACAAAAAAAACTGAGAAATTGGATACTGTGACCTAACCTTTTTTTTTTAAACAATTGACTAAATTTTAATAAAGTACTCATGTGATTACACAAAATAGAGGGAAATAAAGATTGTGTTTGCGCAAAAAAAGAAAACCTAAAATGTAAGAGAGCCACTGTTCTGTCTGTTGTGAGCTCAGTCTGCTTCTTTTGTTGCATCTTCACACAGTTGCCCTGGCTGTTCCATTGCAAGCTGAAGATACAGGGCTTGCATCAGTCTGTGCTGGGAAGTCGATGTTGCATTTTCTTTTGTAGTGTCAATAGCTTAGGTGCTAATACTGAGCGAAGAGGAGGAGCTCAGTTATTGACCTGAGGTTGATTGGCTTTGAGGCTACGCAGAGCTCGTCTTGCCGCTGCTGACTTGGCGATCCGGTAACTGCGGCCAACTCCTTTAAACTTGCCCTTGCCAACTACCTCCACCGTCACCCGCACCTTTCCATCATACGTTCTCTCTGCAGGGCTGCAAACAGAGGGGAGGAAACAGGGTTTCAGAATGCAGATATAAAAACTTCTGTTGTTATCAAGGTACCAAGTGAGAAATAATAAAGAGCTTTAGACATTTTTATAAATCAGTGAAATAGTGTTATTGTAGTTTATGTGTTCACTTTATGCGTCCACTCTGGTTTCAAAATAGAAATTCTGAGAAATAGGTGTTAATTTAGTTAAGCTAAATTATATGTCTTACTCGCAAAATATAGTTTGCGAGTAAATATAGGAAATAGGAAATATATTTATTTCCTCGGTTTTCCTATCAGAAATAGTCAATTTCTGTTGCTATTTCGTGATACCGAGATGATTAAGTCATTATCTCGCGACAACAAACCTTTGTTTTCCCAAGATAATGGGATAAGTAACTCTTTATCACGAGATAAGTCGACATAAAGCCCATCATTACAGGAACTGTTACATTCAGTGTAGCAATGTCAGGTGTCAAGTAGGGGTGCAACGTTTAGTCGATGTTGTCGACAAAAATTGTTGACAAAAATAGTCGCAGACGAATTTACTCCTCGATGAATCGTTGGTAACGTCATAGCGCGTGTTTGTCGTGTTCATGCAGCTGAACAAAACGTTGTTTTACCGGAGGTGCTGATCTAAGTAGCTGAGGAGTGAGCCATCTCGCTCCCTTCCTATCTCTGAAAGTCGCGCATGTGCAATAGCGACAAAACATGGACCAATGGCGGCGTCTGCTGCATCGCGTGCCAGGAAGTCAAAAGTTCAGGAGAACTTCACTCTTAACATAGCCCGAAAAAAACAACCTGCAATACTTGCACGGTGGACCTAATCTACATAGAAGCAGGACGCGGGCATTTGGGGAGGAGGCACATTTGACATCGTAACGTAGACGATGCGGACTCGCCTCGGACAGATGTTAAACGCATATACCTGTGCGCAGGAGTCTAGAATCCATTACAAAAATATGGTTTAAACTTTTTTTTAACGAGTTTAAAGGCGAAATGTTATTCTATTGCCTGACAAACGTCTTTTTTTAACCACAATTATTTAGTCTGAAGAAGACTGTAGTTTCGTTTGTTGATGTTTTTATTTATGTTATTTTCCCTGTCCTTTTTGTTAACAGGAAAATTGGATACTTGATTTTTAATTTATTTTTAGTATCAGCACTTGGCCTGTTCTTGGTTCAGAGGAAAAAGGGAAACTTGAATTTAAATTTAAAAAAAATTATTAGCACTTTGCCTGTCCTTGGTTTTAAATGGAAGTTTTATTGAAGTGTCAATCTTTATTGTCTTTATTTTCAGTCATCACATGCCTCGAACAACCTCAAGCTAAATTTAAAAGCTGTTGGCTAAATAAGAGCAATTGAGAATTTGTGTCATTCATAATCCGATTAGTCGATTAATCGTTTCAATAATCTGTGACTAATCGACTATCAGAATAGTCGTTAGTTGCAGCCCTAGTGTCAAGGTCTGACACAGGCCGACATTGCTTTATGCCTTGCTTTTAGATATAACCTATATATGAGTGTGCGTCATCTGAGAAGATACTTAGCAAGGCTTCGGCCTTATCGGTGGCACAATCCAACTGACATCCATTTACTTGTGAACTTCATCACTGAGCAGCTACATAAGTACAGTGTACTGGCTGGCACTCCACGGATACCGCATGCTCAAATGAATTATCCCGTGTTATTTATCCTGTCATCTCGGGAAAACAAAGGTTTGTTATCTCGAAATAACGAGTTAATTATCTCGGTTTCACGAGTTAACGTGTTAAGGTAACAACCATTTTTTTCCCTTCAGTTTATTTCTTTTTCCTTTTCTTCTATTCCAACTATTTACAGACCAATGCATATAACCTCAACTAAACTCACAACGCTCCCATTTTTCTTGAATTGAAGTAAAAGATTTAAGATGTCCTGTATGCAAACAAAAGGCTTATTTCTTTCACGTTTTTTTCTCAAATTTGTTAAAATCTGTATTAGTGAGCACCTCCCCTTTGCCAAGATAATCTGTCCACCTGCCAGGTGAGACATGACAAAATGCTGATTTTAAAGCATGATTATTGCACACGTGCCTTGGACTGGTAAAAATTACATTACATTACATTGCATTAGATAACATGTTATTTGGGTGACACTTTTATCCAAAGCGACTTCCAGTTATCCAACTTCTATGAGGGGGCCATTTGGGGCTCTTGCCCGAGGACACTTTGGCATGCAGATCGAACCACTAGCCTTCTGCTTGGAGAGCGACCGCCCAACCCCCCCCTGGCACAACCTCTCCAAAATAAAAGGCCACTCCAAAATGTGCAGTTTATCTTGAGGGGGAGCTTTGTTAGGCACTGAACTAGTTTCACATAGGGTTCAGAAAACCATTGATTGTAGCCTGTGGAATATTGGTCACTCCTCTTCAAAGGCTATGCAAAGTTGCTGGATATAGACAGGAATTGGAACCCACTGTCATACAAGTCAATCCAAAGTATCCAAAATGTGCTCAATAGAGCTATTTTCAGACATGATGTCTGAGTAAAATCCAGAGAATTGCTAACAGAGTTTACCCACAGTTTTCCTTTCCCACATGCACAACAGCGCGTGGTTCTCTGCACAGACACTTTCACAACAGCATCACAGGATAATGCAGCTGGGTATCCCCCCGATGTGTTCACACTTCGACTTCTCCTGGATTTCCACGCACCTTATACTAGGAGCAGGTAAAGTCCGCAAAAAACTACCTCTCTCACTAGGACATGAGTTTACACATGCATCTCCTCCGGATAAAATAAGGTGGATTTTCAGAGTCTAGTGCATGTGTGACAGCAGCTTAGGTGTCATGTCTGGTGAATATGCAGGCCATGCAAGAACTGCCTAATTCTCACAAAGAAGAATTTATGGTAGCGTAATGAACATTCAGTTCAGGGGCAATAACTCTTGTAGACATTCGTGCAGTAAGCACGAGAGTGTACACTCCCTCAAAACTTGTGGCTTCTTGTTGTATAAAGGAACTTCAAATTTTAGAGAGGCCTTTTATTGTGACTACACCTGGGCAATAATCATAGTCTTTAATCTGTATCTTGATATGCCTCACCTGCCAGATGGATGGATTATTTTAGCAAAGGGAAGTGTTCACTTATACAGATTTTAAGACATTTGTGAATGGAATTTGAAAGAAATTAGCCTTTTGTGTGCACAGAAAAAATCTTAAATCTTTGACTTAAACACATATAAGATGGGAGTGAAAATAAAAGTGTTTATATTGTTGTCTATCCCAATAAAAATAAAGTTGCTTCTATTTTAAAACTTCTGAATCATGTAAATGACTCAAACTCACTCCCAAATGGACAATGACCAAGAGGCATGTATGGTCTGCCATTTCATATTGGGATTTTGAAACATATAAGTTAACCTTGACCTTTTGTGTGCACACACATCACGCAACCTCAGACTCACTGGCATAATGCATTTCCTAACCCCTTATCTAAACCTTAACCATCACAACTTAACACCATTCTGTTATCCTTATTAGAAACCTAACCTGGCCCTAACTTTTACCCTAAAAGCAAGTCTTAACCAAACAGCCAATTAAAAGTCGGGCAAAAACTGAGGACTGGCCAAGGGTCCTCACTTTCTCAAAATCTCCTCACTCCGTAAAGTCTTGGCTCAAATTGGTCCTCACAAAGATATCTGCGCACACACAAACGCGAGCATGCACACACAAAGCTATGCTGGAGTGCAAGGTAAATATTGTTGAGTGTCAGTGCTGATCTACCTGAACTTGGCAGTTTCTGGTTCCATCTCCAGAAGCTCCCTTACAGGAGAGCGTGGCACATTGGCAGAGAATTTCTCTGTAAGATGAGGGGGTGGAGTGTTGAGATAAGAGCCCCATCAACATACAACAAACATTTTCAACATACCTATCCATCTGTAAATTCTACTGTATATCTGCTAGCACACAAATAGTCAGCATGAACTGGTCAACAATCATGACAGAAATATAAAAAATATATAATTTATAGATGTGCTTTCTCTATTCCTCACCTATAAGTGGCCTCATCATGGGATAATACACTTGCCAAACCCTTTCCAATGACATCCTGCTATCCATGTAAATTGCTCCGGCTAACGACTCAAAGATATCCCCCATAGCCTTAGGAACCTCAATGTCCTCCTCCTTCTCCTCGTCTTCCTCAGAGCGTCGCAGCTAGTACGAAAAGAACACAAAGTAGTTAGATGATAGATGAAAGTGCTATCCACCCCCCCCAAACACATATACAAACAAACACTCATCAGAGCTGATGACTGTGGAAGACACACTTGAAAATTGACACAACTTCTAATCAATGTTGTAAATATTGTTTAATTTTGTTGATTTGTTTAGCTACACAGAGCATCTACTGCACTTTTGACCGTCCTGGGAGAGGGATCTATCACGTGTGGCTCTCTCTTAGGTTTCTAAGTTTCTTACCCCCCTGTTAATAGTTTTTACTTTTGGTTTTCTTACTCGTGTTGAGGGTTAAGGACATCGGATGTCGCACTTTGTTAAGCCCTATGTGACAAATTGTGATTTGTAAATATGTGCTATAAAAATAAAATTTTATTGATCTTCCCGCCCTACAATAACAATATACACCTTGTTAAGACAAATTAATGGATTCAGTTGACCAAAACGCTAGTAAGTCGAAGTTTTCAAAGCACTTTTACTGAAGGTAGTGGAACAGGTACATGAAGAGTTTTTGTCTGTGACATTCGATAGACATTAAAACTGTGTTAAAAGATAATTTTCATTGTCTATTTTGCTGTGAACCACACATATCCACTCGACCTAACATTAACCATGCACCATTTCCTGTAGGAAAACTCAAAATACAAAAAAAATGTGTTCGTCCAAACATTTCTTGCATAAGGCCCCATGTTACTGCATTCTTCACTGGCTGGGAAAAACATTAACAACCGAAAGTCAAGTCCTTATTGGCCACTGTACATGTTATCATCGTTACCATACAATGCAAATTATTGATCCTCAAGGGGGAAACAGAATGTAATCTTACAGCGCAATAACCCCCATCATTGACCTAAACTTATTCATAAATACCAACATTAACACAATCCTCAACCATCTTCCTACAACAACAGCATAAGATCATCATCAGATTTAGGTGTTGACTTGGTTGAACCTTATTACATCAGATGTAGACTGTGTGGGGATGTGGTCAAACAAAAATCTGGATATGGGGTTACTGGTTACCTGGTTTAGTACTGACAACTGACAGTGGAGTGGTACCACATTTCTTCAAATTTAATCCAATTTCAGTTTCTCTTAAGAACAGAAGGGCAGATTTTTTTTGATGGAGACAATTTTTTGATGGGAGGAAAACCCTAACCCTAACAGCAGAGATTAGTTTTTTAAGTACAGATCTCTGTTGATCAGCATGCTAGTTGTGCTCTTGGTAAAAACAACTCACCTCAGAATCCATGCCTTGCATCTCATTCTTCTCCAACTGAAACTGCACAAAGTCATCAATGACCTGGAAAAGCTCAGGTGAGATGGCCTTGAAGTACTTGTGGTAGTCGTACTTGACAGCCAGAGAGGCAAAGATGGTGTTGTTAACTAGTGCTGAGCGCAAGTCTGTCAGCACACCAGGTGAGTGCTGCCGTGGGTCTTCATAAAGGTGCTTTGTTATGAGGTAGTCTAAAATTGCATCACCAAGGAACTCAAGCCGCTGGTAACAATCTGAAGAGAAGGAATAAGAGTTTCTTCTTTAATCAAAAATTCAGAAGCAAATGCCACTGCAGAATCACAACCTGCAACATAAATCTGGACTCAAAATAGAGACATACTGAAACATATTGAGATTATAAAAGTGATCTTCAAAAATAATTCAAATTTTTGTAGGAATATATCAACCTATGTTAACCTGTAAAATAAATTGGCATGAGAATGTTTTGGATTTCAATGATCAAAGATTTGTATTTTTAAAAAACATTTTTTTTCCCGATTGTCGATAAATGATGGGCTCAAATTACGGTCAATAGGATTTGGAACTTATTAGGATACATTCATAAATAATTTATATGTGTAAAAATGATTTGGATTCATGAAAGGTGCATATTTCTTCATATACACATTTTTACAAATATAGATATTTGTACAATTTAAATGAATATAGAATTTTTCATGCCGATTTATTCTACAAGGTTGATTTACAACTACAAATTGTTATTACAAATTACATGAGAAATTGTGGAATTTGTTTTTCAAAAAACAACATTTTCCTAAACTTTTCTTTATAATTATACCCGAAATACATTATTTGGAACTTTCTCAACTGTGCAAAAATCTTCACCAAAGGTGTCCTGATACTGTGTGGTGAGTTCTAACCTGTAATGGTGTTGTAATGGTAAGATGCATGGGTAAAGGCTTGCAGGAGGTAAGCCTTATTCTGAAAGGTGTAGTTGATCTTTCTTTCAAAGTTTTCAAAACCAGAAATGAGGTGGTTTAGAGTTTGCTCTGCATCTGGATGGTCCAGCATGCAGCGGGGTGGGATCTTTAACCAGCCATAACACAGGTCTACAGTTGTTGTCTGACAGCTTTGCCCAAGAGCTCCTGTTAGGCACCCTCTCTCCAATGGTAACACCTGTAGAAAAAAAAAATCTTAATACATCAGTCATGCAGATACTCTGTTATCTTTAAACATGAATAATACAACATTTTAGTAAATAGGCTTATTCATCGTCTCTCAAAAACTGAGATGAAAACATTGACATGACTCATGTCTGTGAGGTACATACAGAGCTGGAGTCAGGATATGGTCATCCTAGCTTAGCATAAAGACATGAAATAAGCGGCAAACAGCTAACTAATCTATTTAACAGCACCTCTAAGGTTCACTACCAACATTTGTAGGAGTTATGTGCTCAATTAATTTGCCAGGTGCAATGACTTCTTTCTCATGTCAGTCAACAGTTGACACCTTAACATGTACCCCAGCGTGAACAGGTGTCTCTGCCTTTTAATCACAATACACCCTCTTCTAGGGCAAGGCCACCACAGGTTGATGAGACCTGCGTGTAGGTCTCTTGGAGCCCAGTCTGTATCTTTCCTCCTGATCCAGAGATAATGTCTGCAGCTTTCTGCAGTCAGTGATTTTTCTTTTATGGTCTGGTGTAGGGCTTGTCTGTGAATTTTCAGTCCTTTGAGCAATCCTACTTCAACAACCACAGTCTGCAGCTCTTTAAACTGTAAAGGAATCAACTGTTGCTGTGTTGTCATTTCATTGAATTAATTTTGTTTTGAATACAATTCAAACATTATTTTTTAATTATATTATTTTATAACAGGCCCTCTTTGTCCCTGCTCCCCTTTATTGGACAAAAGGTGTCCTTGGAACTGAGCTCAATGTTTTAGAGGGCAGGGCATTGGCAGGAGTTTTCTTTGTTTTAATTGTTGCAGCCAGGCATTTGAGAACTTGGTTGTGTCTAAGCAGAGAGCTGAATCTCCTCGCTTCCATTTTCCACAGGTCCTTCCAGTTGATCTTCCTTTTCTCTATGCTCTCTAATTTATCCAATTCCCCGGTTTTGCTTAAGCACATCTTGCTGCCTCCTCCTAACTTCCAGAACTACCAATTAACCATTCTGATGGGGTTGTCTTGTTCCATAAAGGTCTGCTCTGGCCTAGAGCAAAACAGCCCCTTACTTGTTGAACATGGATAACAATATCAGCATGCTGGAGTGCTGCCTTTGAATGTTGAGTTGCTTCTTTTGGTGCCCGATACCGTCCTGTTGTCAGCAAGGGTCAAACAGCCCTTACTTGTTGAACATGGATAACAATATCAGCATGCTGGAGTGCTGCCTTTGAATGTTGAGTTGCTTCTTTTGGTGTCAAAATGCCCATATAGATTTGTCTCTGGACTCAGAGTGTAATCTCAAGCTTTGTCTTGGTGCATTTCATCTCATATACAAACTTTAAAGGGCCAATATTTTACACCTTTCTGGGATTTAATTTGCGGTATTGGTACCCTAAGATGACACATCAGTGGTTTAAAGTTGAAGAAACTGCTGCAATGTGTATTTCCATTTCCTCTCTTCTGCCTTTCTCTGGAGCTGCAGACAGAACAGGCTGTTTTCGCCTCCCTCTCAATATGGGCCCTTTAAATAGCTTGAGGAATGCTGTTTCCATACAGGCCAATGTTGCATCTTGAGACTCCCAACCATTTTCTAACATAGGAGCTGATCATTCTCTCCATGCTCTCATCTCTTGTGAGGGGAACGTCGATTTCTGTTAGTGGCCACATCAGTCGGGGTAGCTAGCAAATTTGCTTTAGTCCTTGGCTGTATTCAAAAAGTCTAAATAATCTCCTTTCCTAAGCACTATTCCTTGACTCTGATGGAATACGTTACAAGGTCAAGGAAAGATGTGAAGGAGAAGATGAAAGTAGTTTGGAAAGGAGAACCACTATGTGGAAAAAGTCCGACCCCAATTACACTCTTTATATTTAAAACAACTTTATTTGTACCAAAATATAGGAATAAAATGTACAGTACTCTGTGCTGTACACTGACAGGACTGAATTATTTAAATAATATAATGTGAGGAATATACATTGGACATTCCACAATCAGGAGATTCAAATAACTTTTATACAAGTATTTAGTTCTGATGATGATATTGTGTTTTTGCAGGTGGCAATAGATAGCATCAACGTGCTTTACCGCCATCTACTGCTCGGACACTGAACTTGCTTTTAAAAGGTTTCTCAGACACTGTTGGAATGTGTTCTCCTTTGATGTAGAACCTACGTTCTGACCTTTTACCTATGATGATGGAGATGTTTCTAGACTTTGATGGATTGATCCTCATCCTAGCCCGTTTGATGTTCTAAAATATATATATGTAATATATATATTCAGTGTTGGGAAGGATACTTTCAAAACGTATTCCGTTACAGAATACAGAATACATGCCCAAAAATGTAATCTGTAACGTATTCCATTACATTAACTAATCTGAGTAACGTATTCTGAATACTTGGAATAATTCCGGTTTGTATTGCATTTTTTAAGTGTATGATTGCGGCGTTGTTATAGTCAGTGGAGCAGCAGCAGCTTAAACTCTCTCTCTCCGCCGATGCGGCGGGCCAGCTGGATGTCCGGCTCCCCCCCTCCCCCTGCGCCAAGGCTGCCTCGCGCCGTGCAGCGATCGTTTCGGCGTCGAGTCTACTATTTTTTTTTGCGCTTGACGCGAGCGTATCGCTCCAGGAAACACACTGAAAAATGATTTTAACCGATATTGATGACATTTTATATGATATAAATGATAAAGTATGCATCCCATAGTTTGTATTCCCCTTCTGTTGTCCTGGAGTTTTAATTTTACCAATTTTACCGATCACATTATTAAATGCCCCCCTCTGCCCATCCACTACAGACACACAAGCAGTCATTAAGATAAAAAGAGAGGGGGGGGCGGAGAATACGTAATTTACCCTCGACACCCGACATTGAACGGAGCAAACAGCGGAGAAGTTCTTGAAGATAGATGACATTAATTGGGACGCTGTTGCAGTTAATGTTGGAGCAACAAGTGACTATATGCTTTTATACTTCTGGGTCAACGGGTGATATTATTAGCGGTGAGGCTCTTTCACGCCGCCGGGGCGCTCTTACGACAGCCCTGGTCTCCAGCTGCTTCCCGGGGGCTTTGCCGCCGGTGGATTTACGAATGAGTTATGAAATTAGAATACAAGGAATTTGGTGAGTTCTCCTAAATTACATGAGAGCAAACCTGTTCATACTAGCAGATGTTGCATGTGGCCAATTGTCTAGCTTCATCCCATGTTGCCTTCACGTACAACTTTTGATCTCACAGCTGCTCCCACTAATATTTTAAATCTTTTTTGTTTGTGGACAAATTTTCATTGAATAGGACCATTACTTTTCTAATGCTGTTTCATGATTTAAACGTCTCAGTAATTCACAGCTGGCGTTTTAGCAGCAGCTGGGACTATTCATTGAGACAGAACATTGTGGAATGTCATAGCTCACCTTGAGGCCCAGTGAGCAGAGGAACATCTGGGCAGCTCTTTCTCCACAGCTAGTTAGGTAGCAGCCAAGCAAAGCCTCCACACAGTCAGCAATACTCTTGTCTGCGATACACTGCTCTGTGTGCAGATCGTAGGAGATTGACTGCTTGCCAAGCTCAACTCCACAGTTCTCCTCTGATGGATTCCAAAAACCCACCACAAAGTCATCCTCGTCTCCGGCCTTGCTGGGGTCCAGGTAGCACATGGCATCCCACGAACTGTAGTCAAACTCTTCGGCTAAGGGCCCGCTGGCTGCCGGCTCAGAGGGGTGGTGGGCTGAAGAGTTATGGTGGGGCTTCTTGGGGGCCTTCCATTCATATGGAGACTCCATTACGGGGGAGGAGGCAGAGGCCACGGTGGGAGATGGAGGGAAAACACTCAAAGAGATCTTCTTTGCAAATGCACCAGATCCCAGCAACATGTTATCAATGAATTTAATGTGTTCCTTGTAGTACTCGAGATCATCTTCCATGTTGCCCTCATTTGGTTCATCCTTCAGCATTACCTCACCGCCGTCATCCACTTCTTCAACCTCCTCATCATTCTCATCATCTTTGTTCCCCGAATGCCCATTGACCAGAAGCTCTTCTTTGGCCTGGATGATTGCCACAAACAGAAAGGAAAGCAGAGATAAGAGTAAAACGAAAACTATATCCCTGTTTAAAACAACCTTTGTAAAGGAGCCAACATGAGTTGTCTGTCATGTGGTGAACATGATGTCTAAAACTCAACCAGATTACCATGTTTTAACAAGCCTATTCGGTATGGCCAAACCACCCATGACTCAGAGGCAAGCTACTATGAATTTGCGTTACAAAAAGAAACAAAAATCACAGTAAGAAAAACAGGTTAGTATGAATTCATTTACTTACTGTAGATTGGACAGGAAGTGTCCATTTATAATCTACAAGTATGCTTATATCTTTTACTCATATTTGGGTACAGCTCTTGAACAAGGAGAACTTCAATATTAAAGTCTCTGGATTGTTATAAATGGACCAACAAAAATGAAGTCTGTGCTTGTAGCAGGGTCTTTTATGGAGCATTTTAATGTAACACTAGAGATAACTAGGAGTATCAGGTCAGTTCGAGACATTTTATTGCATCTGTGGGCTAATGGCTGCAGGACTTAAAACATGATGTGTTGCCAGACAAGGTAGAACTCTGCCCTCTTGTGGTCTGAGTACATCAAATAATGAAGATATAAATGTATAAATAACTGAACAAAAACAATACTGTATGACCTTTCAGTAAGCTAAGTAAATCTTCAGTAATTATTTAAGGAATAGTTAACCAAAAAAATACTGCTCCTGTGGTGCATCTTTTACACAATTTTTTTGGTCAAAATACCGTTGGGCGAAAGTGTGTGTGAAGTGTGTGAGGACTAAAAACATGGTGTAAATGACACGGTTTCGAGTAGAATTTCAAGTAGTGAATGTCAAGGCCTACGGACACTTGGATGACACCACAGGAGCAGTATGGGGGCATTTTATGTTTTGTTTTCAGTTTTAAGAAGTGGTCCCCCAGTTACTTCAATTGTATTGGATTTGGCTGCAACACTGTTTACCCCTGAAACTCCAAAAGTGTTTTGTGGACTCAAACACTTCAACCGTCCCTCCATCGGCAAAGTGGTGAGTAGATAATGAGTACATTCTCATTTATCGGTGAACTATCTCTTTAAGACCTGCCCTTATGCATACCAATTATTAATTATAAACATTTATTTATTCTGCAACAAACATTTACTTATTCTCAAAGAAACATTTACTTGTTCTGCAAATGTACAATCCCAGAAACATTTACTTATTCTGCAAATGTACAATCCCAGTTCCTATACATGTAGTCACACAGCAGAGACAAGAAGAGACGAACAAAGTGAATACAGAAGTTCAATAAGAAAAAAGCATTCAGCAGCAAGTTTACCAACCTCTAAATCCTGTTTGTCAATGATACATTTGTCTTGGTTGACCACGTAGCCAGGAGGGAGCCAATTTACAGGGGGGTCAAAGATGGACACCACCATCCTGCTTGGGAGCCCCTTCTTCCTCCCCAGACGATACAGGTTACAGTTGCTCACCTTGATAACAGACGGACGTAAAAGTACCCATTTAACACACCATCATTAGTAAAACAATGTGCTCCTATACAATGTCTACACAAGAGGTGTTTAAGGCATTTTCAATTACCCATCTCACATCTTTCAGAACAGATATGCTCATGTAACAGCTTCAAGTATATCTTCTTCCTTTTGCAGATAGAATTACAGTGATTGTGCATTGGATTCCAATTGCTGCAATAGTGTTCTAATTGATTGCAGCAGTGCAGTGAAACCACTGTTGCTGCTCTGCTAAAATGCTGCTACGCATCCTGCAGACATACTCTCTGCAGATTCTCCATATTTTCTCCGGAAAAAGGTGCATGTGTGAACTTAAACGTCTGAGAGGCTCCAGAATATCTGAAGACTTTCTCCTACTGGCCTCCTAGTATAAAGTCTACAGAAAGCCAGGAGAATTTGATGTATCCCCCGCTGTGTTCAGTTCACCACGAGCGAGAGGGGGGTTAAATCACGCTTCTAACATGCGAGAGACCCAAAAAATGAAAAAAACAAAGAAAAGACAGACGTGTAAGCAGATGTATAAGACACCCATGAAGAATTTGAGAGCGTGTGGTGATAACAGAAAGACAATCAAGCGATCTCCGCAGTAGAGTTAGTACATCACTTCCTGCCTCTGCCTGCTGCACCCAGAGGATCTACCTCTTGCTTGAATAGGCAAACTCTGGGTAAACACGGACCAAATTCTCTGAATTTTACCCGCAGGCCATGTCTGAAAACAGCTATAGCATTAAGAAAAATGCTTTAATATTTTACCTTGAATAATAGTAAACTCAGATTTCTTTCTGAATAGTAACTGAGATTAGGGTTGGGCTGAAGGACGATGTCCGTCGAAGATGGCTGACACTGAGCGGTGCAGCCTGCCACACATGGACTATTATTTCAGTGTCTACGTAGAAAAATACAGTGGAAAAGGTATATAGTGATCGCTGATATGTCTGTATTTTAGGTCTTTTCATGCAAGTTTGGACCATAAAAAAGCTGGTCATTTGCACTGTGCAATGCCAACCGAGCGCGCCCTGCCGTCTCCTCTGGCTCAATACATTGCCCAAGTTTACAAAATTGAGTTTGAAGATGTGCGTGTCTGTGTGTCTGTGCGCACAAGAGAGGAACAGAGCAAGCAAAGTCAGGACAGGCTGAATTAATGATATAAATGCTATTAAAAAAGATCTTACTCATTGAACAAAAGTATTGATCATTGGTTAACATGTGGTGATCAGTGTGGATATTATGATGGACATTTCAAACAAATCAAAGTTTAAACTGCAGTGGGTCACTGTGTGTGCCTGCGAATACAGTCATTTGTTAAGAGTGCATGCCTTGTCAGAGTAGCACATCTTTGGCTAAATAATCGAGTGTTTCAAAATCTATGTTCTGCTACACAGGGCTTACTCTCACCTGGACAAAGGGAGTGGTGCTCTGAGAATTAAGTTCTTAGATTTTCCAGCGCCTTCATTACAATCCAGCCCCTCCTACTGTGAGAAAGAGATGAGTGTGGACACACGACTCTGTGGTCAATAGCACTGGTGCACCGTAGGGGACTGTGCTCTCTCCCGTCTTGTTTACCCTCAGATAACTCTGCGATCTTGTGTTCATCAGGGAAGGACAGGAAGGAGAGTAAATGAGTCTAGTGGAGGACTTTGTGAAATGGTGCAGGTCGAACCATCTACAATTGAACACCTCTCAGACCAAATAAATAGTTGTGGACTTCCGGAGGACCAGACCACATCTACAGCCAGTCTCCATCGAGGGGGCTGATGTTGAGGGGTTCGGGACTTAAAAATAACTCAGACTGCAGCTGGATGATAGACTGGACTGGTCAGGGAACACAGAGACCCTCCAAAGAAAGGGGCAGAGCCAGCTATATTTCCTGAGGAGGCTCATCCTTTAACATCTGCAGGAAATTCCAGCTTTTCTGCTGTGGTGTGCTGTGGTGCTGTGGTGGTGCAGCATGAAGAAGAGAGATGCTACTAGACTGGACGGACTGGTGAGGATGCCCGGTGATGGGCTGGTGTCATCCCTATCATCAGTGGCAGAAGGAATGACCTTTAACAAACTGCTGCACCCCCTGCATAGCACACTGACAGACTGCTGTCTCAGCCCTGCTTGACGGACAGACTGAGGAGGTCTTTTATCCCCCAGGGCTTACGACTGTACAACCTCATAATTTATAGCAAAATGAGAGTGAGTAATTAAATGCATTAATCGTGCTACTAGGCTGCCAGACTGTCACCATTACTGCGTGTTTATCTTTGTTTGATTTGATACTTTGTAAATCTCTCTTTTTAATTTTAATTTTTATTCTAGCACGCCTTTCACTTTTTAAAAATACACTTACATCTGCTGTACCATCATTTACAGTCTGTTAATCTAATGCATTACTTTGTATAGTTTCAGTTTTTAATCATTAAATCTGTACGTATATATTTGGTATCAGTACTCAGGCTCAGTTACTTGTGTTACCGTACTCTACTTCTATCACCTCAAATTTCCAATCATCTATACTTAATCATCTGTATTGTCAATATCCCCATAAGCACATACTTCTTGACAGTGGCAGCTTTATATTAGTTCTGGTGGCTAGACTTTCATCTCCTCACAGATTAGCTTTTGTGTTTGACTGTTTTGTGTGTAACTTGATGCCTAAATTTCCCCCCGACTCAATAAGGTATACATCTGTCTATCTATGTTACATGTACATGTTATGTTCCAAGCACATGTAACAATCATGTACATAAAATTTGTGTAAAAGTAAGCAAAATTCTGATGATAATCATTATTATTGATAACAATTATTATTATTATGATCATAAATCATAATATTAAGTACACAAATAGTGGTCTGCTGTTATAACTGGAGCTCCAATCAAAGTTTTTTTTACATGATTATACTTATAATAACTGGTCTGAGGATAAACATCTTGAAAATTGTGAACACACAAACATAGAAATGTCATAGGACAAAGCGGACAATCCTTTAAAGGAGAGGAGAAAATGCTGCCCAGCAATTCTTTGCCTGGCCTCAAAGTATAATGTCCATCGAAAACGAATGAATAGCTCCATCCCCACTAAAGAGTTCTGCTGCTACCCCAACAGTAAACCCTGGGTTACAAGCGACCTGAAGGCTCTACTTAATGACAAGAAGAGGGCTTCTAGGTCAGCGGACTGAGCAGAACTCAAGCAGGTATAATGCAAATTAAAACAGTCTTAAGGAGATCAAGGACTTGTACAAGTGGAAACTGGAAGAGAAATAGATCCCTGGCTTCAACAGGAAACATTCCCCTCACCTGCACTGAAGGGAATTCACAAACAAGTTAAAGCAGTTTTTCAATGGGTTTGACTCGGGCTCGAGTCCAATCCTTGAACACTAACAGACTAAATAAACTCATCAGGAAGGCAAACTCTGTTGTCACCCTGGAGAAGGTTGCTGAGTAGAGAATGCTGGCAAAACTGCTGGCAATCATGGAGAATGCTGCTCACCTCCTTAATTAAACAGCGGACTAACTTAAGAATAACTTCAGCAATAGACTCATTCAATCCCGCTGTTCAAAGAAACAATACAGGAAATTGTTCCTGCCTGGTGCTATCAGGATATATAATATATCTGTCTGCAAGATCTGTAGTCACTGAACTGGACTTAATCCTTCAACCTCTTATAACCTGCACTGGACATTCTGCTCATCTGCTCTTTCTACTTCTTATCTTCTGCACTAAACACTCCACAATAATTGAATATATCTACTTTATCATATGCGACACATGATGTAATGCACAATATTGATATTATATCCATGTATGATTGTGTGTATGTACTGCCCCTTGTGTATTTTATTTTTTTTGAGTATTTTTTACCCTCTATTTTATTGTATTTTGAAAAAGTTGGCTGCTATGAAAATTTAATTTACCTCTGAGGATCAATGAAGTGATCTATCTAAAATAAAGCATTACCAAACTTACAATAGTGTAAAACATGATATCTAGGTCATGAGACAAGATGTAAAACTGTAAATATGTGATTTCAATCAATTATAAAAATCTTTGCAGTCTGTGGGGATTTTTTCTGTCCACTATTGTAATCACCAACCTAAATACTCTAATATAGCCAGAATCATTACATCATTTTAGAAATTTTAAACACCTTAAAAGTCTATTGTGTAAGATTTAGGTGAAAGGGCACAAATTGAATATAAAATAATCCTAATGACGTTTTTTCATTTAACTTGTACGAATTGTTGTTTGCTTTACCCTAGAATGGGCCCTTTATATTTATACTCTATATTAACATCGGGAGCAAGTCCTCTCTACAGAGGCCGCCATGTTTTTTTTACAGTTTTCCAACCTGGACAAACTTAACACCTTTTGAGCTGTTATGAAAACTGAAGGCTACCACATGTTCTCTTTCATGTTTGGAAGGGGAAGGCGAAGCAAGGGGTTTTTAGCTGCAACATGCAACTTCAACACTAGATGTCACTAAATTCTACACACTGAACATTTAAACATAGATGCAGTTGATTTGTCCATAAGTGCAATTTTCATGTATATCATGATACCTCATGCTGCTATTAATAAGTCACAAAGTCTCACCTTCTTGCTGCGCATGTAACTGAGTCGTCCCTCGTGAGCATCAGGATAGGTACAGAACAGGTATGTGGTAATGGCATGCTTAAGGAAGGAGTCGCCCAGCATCTCTAACCGCTCCAGGTTGAAGCCATCACTTGCGTTTGACAGGGTCAAGGCCTGCAGGATGAGGCCGGGGTTGGGCCCCAGACTTTTGGGGGAGACTCTGTGCTGGGAGTCAGAGACAAGGTGAGGAGAAGGTGCTGTGGGAGTGTTCAAAGCCGTGGTTACTCGGCTGCAGACTGAGGTAGCTTTATTTGTGTTTTCTGAAATCCTCCCAGATCGTTCACTAGACTGGGGAGGACAGGACTTCTTCAAGCTGTGTGAGGGCAGAACAGGAACTGAGGTAGAGGTTTGTATTGATTCAGGGCTCGGCAGCCCAAGAAAGCTGGGCTGGGAGCATTGGCAGTTGTCATGTTGGAGAAGATGCTTGTCTTGGTGACTGCTGTTGTCACAGTGTGCGACAAAGGCAATGCCATTAATTAGGTTGTGGGTACAGCTAGTGTCTTCAGACTCAGGGGCTGCAAGGGCCCCCTGCTCAGGCAGAGAAGAGTGGTAACTATTGGGTTGTGTTAGGCAACAGGGGTCAGGGGTTATTGTCTGTTGGTGCTTACAGTGACCCTTGCTATCCTCACTGCAGGACTCGGGACAGGAGATAAATGTTTTGCTGTCTATGGATCTCTTCCAGCCAAAGTCCAGGTTTGGATACCTGCAACATACAAACAGATTTTGATTGTGTTTAGTGCCAACACACTGGAAAGGTACGAAAATAATTTTGATTCACATTTGTCATCTTTAAAATCCACCCGGCAAATATCCTCCTAAATTTGTAGAACATGTGAAGGACATGCAGGCTAAGTTGCCATAAAAAGTTTTTTATTTATCACAATTGTCAAAGAACGATACAGGCGGTGCTTGCAGTGCATGAGTAATGTGTGATAGAGAAAGTGTGCACACAGATTTACCAAATGAATTTGTGTGTGAATTGCTGAATGGCCAGATTGTAACATTAAGTGCTTTGATTGGTCATCAAGACTAGAAAAGTACTATGTAAACACAGACCATATAACATTTACCACACATAATTGGTCAATAAGATAATCTTTAATAATATAAAGTAAAAATTATAAACTCACTGATTGTTATTTTTGTGTTAATCTTTAGAAATTACTTTAAATCCTGTAATAATGTATCACTTTTGAGCAAGGTGCACCGTCCTCTGCCCTTCACCCTCAGCAAGAGTGAGGCAAAAATATCCCAAAAGTGAACCTCTTAATAGGGATAGAAATGAAGAAACTTCAGAGAGCAGCATGTGAGTGATCCCTCTCCCAGGATGGACAGACATCTCATAAGTTACCAAAAGTAGAGTAGGAGCCATAGCCTTCAGCTAGCAAGCTCCTCTCCTGTGGCATCATCTCCCAGTTTCAGGTCGGGAGGCCGACACCCTCTCTTCGTTTAAGAGTAGGCTTTAAACCTTCCTTTATGATTAAGCTTATATTTAGAGCTTGTCCAGGCTAGTCTTGGACCTGTTCTTAGTTATGCTGCTATAGGTCTAGAATGTTGGGGGACACATGGAGCTTCTCTTTCCTCTTCTCCATCCTCCATCAAAGAAATGAATATCTCATCAATACATGCTACCGACTTGACTTCTTCCCCGGAGTCTCTATGCCTCATCGTTCACAGATCCAGGGCTGTGGCTGCAGCCACATCGGGGATTATGATGGTGGATCGCGAATGAGGTGGACGCTAACCGTAGAATATAATTACATCAAGACTGCTTGATATACAATATGTCAACTCAGATACTATACAACTGTTTTTTGTCTTACTCTTGTCGAGGGTTAAGGCAGACAATGTCACACCTTGTTAAAACCCTATGAGACAAATTGTGATTTATCAATATGGGCTATACATATAAAATTTGATTGATTGATCATTGTGCATTTGAATCGTTGACTGCTGAATTGTAAACCAATTGTGAGGCTAATGAGGGTGCACAACTCTAGTGAGCACACAGTCGTCACAGTAACGTCAGACAGTCAGCACCTCCAACCTCCTGTCCCAGTTGCGGGCTTTTTTCTTGACTTGTGTGGAGCTGAGTGGTGATGATCAAAGGACTATGCTACCAGTACCTCAAGTTTAAACAGGGTATATGCAGCAATCATGCGATTAAATTCAATACTTTAAGACCTTTTTCAAGAGCCTTCTAATATTTTTCAAGACCCCAGCGCCACTAGGAGCTGTAACCGGTTACATCAGCGACACAATTGAGTTTGAGATTGCAAAATTAAATGAAGTTTGCCAGAACTTCTATGTAGCACTGTATCAACACAACAAAATTCAGATAGGCCGGGAGGGAATAAAGCTCAAAAGAATAAATTGAGTTACTTAATGCAAACAACAGTGTTTCCCACAGGATTTGTAGAGATCATGGTGGATGGACCCTGGACCCTCTTGGAAGAGGATATAGTACATTTTAAAGTAAAGATGCATCAATCTGGTCCACTTTGAGAGACAAATTAAGAGGCTAGAGTGAAATTAATATGGCAGTCAGAATCTACTTGTGGTGTGAGAAATACTGCAAAGACACACTGAGCAGTAAATGGTTCAGTCAACCCTGCAATAGGCACTTTTATAATACTTTAAATAATAAAACTATTTTGCAGCATAAATAACACAAATCAGATCAACATTGTCACTGATATAATGCTACAACTTTCTCAAAAAGAGCCACCATGTGGCATGTCTTTGTGCAACAAAGTGTTTAACTGACATACACAGGGAAACTAGTCTGGTTTCTCACCTGAAGGAAATTAACATCTGCGCCATTCTCCCAGTATTATGACTAATAATAGAACTCAGATATGTACGTGTGTAAACTTTGAACATGGACGAAACTAACTGAGCTGTGGGAGTGCTCACTCCTTACAAATGTGATTCATTGGACGTGAGAGAGTGGTGTTTTACTGATGTGTCGAGACACCACAAAACTCCTGCGCGCAGCGATGGTGTGAACTGAGCGTCATTCTGAGGTCTGTAGAAGTTCAAGCGGCGGCAACTGTGTTAACGTTAGCAAAGCTAGCAGTAACGTTACTAGCTTCAGCTCTCGTACTCGTACTGGGTCGTGTAACCGTGTAGCCGAAGGAAGGTGTTGCCCAATGCTCGGTGGAAAACCGCTGTCTACGTGCCGCAGCGGATTTGTGGCTAGCGCCTCGCATCTGTGACCAGAGCATTGATCCCCATTTAAGATACGCTCACTTTATTTCCACAGACCGAACAGTAAGCCTCCCGGTCATTCCCAGCGACGGGCTTCAACCAGGGTTAGAACTGCTCCAACCACGGCGAATTTACACTTCCCCATTGCCTATTCCTTTGCAGCCACATAAATAATTAATAGCGCACTATTTGCAGCTAGATAACCTCTACATGGAAGATTCAATGACAAGCGCTATTCGCGCTGCAGTCTCGCGCTCTTAGACAGACGTTGCCTAACAACGCCGCTCGAGCCCCGTCCCCGGTTGAATGCCAGGTATTTTTTTTGTTTCGCTGTTCACATAACATTTTAACAACTTTTGACAAATATGCTATTCACATCGAAAAAACAACATATCTGTAAGCTATTTTAGTAGTAAAACAAACACCATCGAAATGTGTATTTTTGGAAGTTTTCTATCCATTTGAGTAAAAGAACCCATGGAGGCAAAGTAGACCAAAAACTTAAAACTGACCAGGTGCTTAATTGATATCAATTGCGTTCGCACAAAACGGGGCGTGAAACGTGCGTACGCAGGGATTAAAGCAAAAAAAAATCATCTGACTGAGAAAAAAAAATCGGCACTCACTTTGGGTCGTGGCTGCTTACCGCCTCGATATTTGAACTTCACGTGGTCCATTATCACTTACTAGTTTAAAGCTAGGGCATAAAACCAATATTTTTTTGCAGGACTTCACCATTCGTGTTAATGGGCTATAAATGACAAAACGTCTGCACAAGTTGTCAGAGCAAGCATTTATTTCCACAATGCTTTCAAGAACAATTATATGCCAACGCATGGATTTTTTTTTTTAAATGCCGCGTCAACTTATCCATTCAAACATGAGAAAGACGCAAGGCATGGTTCACAAACAAAAGGTTAAAAAAATCACAGCTGATTGGTGAAGTTATTGCAAATCATATCAGTGTTACACCCCCCCCCCCCCTATTTTTTTTTCTCTTCGGATCTGCATAGATCTCATTTTTAAGGCCGATTTATAGTCGTTTTTTACGCACGCACGCAGCTTCTACGGACTCGTTTTGGTTTATAGTTTCCTTACAGTGGCGCGTGTTGCAACGCAATTCACCGCCAGACCACTAGCCGGAGTAATGTTTTTTGTTGAAGTCGGCTCTTCTTTGTGTGTGGCATAGGTTTATATACATTGCCACGGCGGCTCCTCAGAGCCTTTTTCTGGCGGACAAATCCGCCGGTCAGTGACGGGTTATACTAGTGTTTATAGTTTCGGATCTTTTCTGCCAAGTGCTCTTCTATTTTGGTCTATATTCGTTCTTCTAAATCTTCCGTGGTTTCCGCAGTTTCCGGGTATGAAACCGGAAATGCGACTCCGGAAGGCCGATTTATACTCGGCTTTTTACGCCTTATGCGAGCGGAGTTGACGGAAATCCGTCATAGCGACGGAAAACTTTAATCCATGTGCGTACGCCACTTCTGACGAAAATGCTGTGATTTATCAACACACACGACGGGAGAATGTGCGCACTTTCACGCAAACTCTGACCCATGCCCACAAACATTTTGGAGACTGGAAAATGACGATGCAGACGTGAGATGTTGAACTGAAGCCAGATTATTGATCCACTTCATCATTAACATTAAAACCATCAGCTTTATTTGTGCTCACGCAACATAACTGTTCCATAAGAACCTTCAATTGAAAAAGATATTAAACAATTTACAGTTAAGATAATAAAATCGCTGCAGTGAACGTGAATGTGCCATAAGGTGTACAGAGCGCACTTGAGATCACTCACAAAAATAAAGAAAAACTATTCACTTTCGGATCCACTGATGTGAGACTAATCGGGCCGCTTGCTCTGAATATATAAATATTGTGGTGACACGAGTGCACAATGCTGTGTGATGGATACACGTGAATGGAAGGATGATTTTATAGATTGGGGACATCACAGCTGTCTCTGAATTTAATAATCCTGTAGATGTGCATTCATGCCGCTTTGTTTGTATACAAACGCGAGACGCAACCTCTAAACGGTATGTCCGCTCCGGGCATCTGTAGCGAGATGGCGATGCAACATGGCGATGTCTGTGGGAGAGAGACCCGGGGTACATGTAGAAACTTTATAATACAAAAGGCTCATTCTACTGTAACAAAACACTCTAACAATAACTATAACTAAGATATGAGAATTATATTCCATTTTTGCAAAGAGAGCCTTAAAAATTATACAAAGTGTATCTTTATTAAACAAGTATTGTGCAGTGTTTGTAGTAGTGACCTGAAGTCAGGTGGGAGGGTCAGGGCTCCCACTCCAGCTTCACTGGCTGTCTGGGCTCTGAGCTCCTCAGCAGTCAGGAGGCAGTGGAGTCGGTAGAGGATGCTCGGCAGACACACTGCTTTCCTCCACAGGGAGGCAGGGATAGGGTGGATGGCACACAGCTCTGGAACCAGGATCTGATTAGCAAAACATTCCTGTTAGATTGGACAAGGTGAACTTAAACTCATTTCTGGGGTGAACTTGAGACACAAATTTATTGGAAAGGAAAAACTGAAATATTACACTGACATGTTTTCTATGACAGTAGAACTTTAGCTCAGATTCTTCTCATTTCTGTTGATCATCTGAGATGTTTATATACTGATGTATTGGAAAGAAATAAACCAACGATCTGTATAAAGTCTCATAGCTAACGCTGTCAGAAAAAATGAAGACATGAGGTTGAAAGAACTGCCTTCAGAGCTAAGACACAGATTCACACATCTAACACTCATCACTAATTATCAGGAACTGATCGGTATATGACGGCACTTAGTGTTTGATTCTCTCCAGAGCAGTGTTAATTTCGTTGATGAAAACTGACAAAATATTCGTTAACAACCTTTTTCCCATGACTGACGAGACTAAGACGTAACGAAAACGGATCTTTGAAAATTAAAAACTATGACTAAATCTATTTTAACTTTCGTTGACGAGACGACACGAAAATGTTGGTGGTTGACTAACTCACTATAAAAAAAAATCCCATTACGAATCGTGCCGTTCATTTTTTAAAACATCGTATCAGGCCATCATGAAGTACCAGGAGCGGGCGAGTGTGTGCTCCCAGATTGCACGCAAACGCACGCACGCACGCACGCAAGCAGAGCAGAAGCTGCAGTTGGTTTCTACCGAGCTTCAGTATCTGTGTTCGCCTCCAGTCTGACCGGCTCTCACTTTTTGTTTTCACATTTCGCCAACTAAAATGTATCTTTTTAAGCTATTAGGCTGCAGCTATATTTTTTTTTTATTTAAAAGTAGGGTACTTCTTACTTCATATATTTCCCACAAATATGGGGAGGACTCAAATAGCCCTACATAGTTCTGTGTTTAATTTATTTACAAAGTAGGCCTACACTTGCCTATGTATTTTATTCTCCTCTTTATTAGAGTTTGGTGTTAATTTTGATTTTGGTTTTGGTGTGTTAATAGCAATAAAATGTCAGCAGTTTTGTTAATGGTGGTTCTATCGATTCATAAATGCAACAAACTTTAGTTTAGTATAGTATAACTTTATTAGATTTGTTATCAAATATGTTTTGAAGCTCCAGACAAATTCTATTTGGGGGGAAGAGGGGGCAAAATGGCTCTTTTGATAGTAAAGTAGGCCGACCCCTGCTATAGACCTATGCTAGAAGGGATATCAAATGCAGTGTCCCTAACCCCTGGGCCGTGGACCGGTACCGGGCCGTGGTTATTAACTGTATCTAAACAGTGTTTTATTTTGAAAAATGACCGGAACATATTCGACAGATACACATTGCACATGCTTCACAGGAGTAAAGACAGTATAAATTATCTTTCATTTTCGTTTTTATGTCTGTCTGTTGAATTCATGTCATAAACATAAATGTTTTCAACACTTCCTGTACCAGTATCAAGATAAAAACATTACAGTGTTTCTGTTGACAGAATCCATTAATTTCTTTAAACAGGGCTTTTATTGTGAAATATTTGCAGTTGTGGAAGATGCACAGTTTCATAATGTATAATACTTGTATTCATTTAAGTACACAGGACTAAATTTACACATGGAAATACAGTATTTGTATTTATGGCCATTTTCAAGGCAAAGACTATGTAAAAACATACTGAAAAGCTCAATATTGTGAACAGATTATATATATATTTGAATATTTGTATTGAACAGATATTAATGCGAATATTGTGCATTTAATTGATTGAGAAATTGAAAAAATTATAAAATCCTGCCAAGTCTTATTTTTTGGAATAAATCTGGGGTGTTGGATCTCGTCTTAAATTTGGAATTAAAAAGTAATGTAGCCTTTGAGGCACGTATTATAACATATTGGGGAAAAAAATGCACGTAGTTCACCTGCCACACAAAACAAGAGACGTAACATGACACGCACAGCCAGGACATCAGAGTGACAGTAACCGCGACCATCCAGATAGATGATCCACCATCGTCAATCAATAGCTAAATAAATGTGATTGTCAGTATACACACTGACTCGGACTGGAGAGAAGTTCTTCCAGCAGATTATGATGCCAATGCACTGTTTTCACTTGGTGTGTTCAAGAGGAAGCGATGCCCTGTTTATCCAGGAACATGATTATTATTTCAGCATGTTATTATAAAGTTCTATGTTTAAGTGATTAAAATAGAGCAGAGGAACAGATTATCTGGTTGACCAGCTTGGAGTCATATGCCAGATTTAGTGGCACTGCTAAGGGGGGCCAGGTGGGGCCACCCTGATACAGTAAAGGCTATAAAAAGTTATTCCTTTAAGCTCTTCCGGGTTGAAAGCATTGTGAGTAGACGTTCGAGCAGTGATGACAAGTGTCCGCTGTATCATTGGCAGTGTTCGTCTCCACTATTTTTCAAATGTTTACTCGACAGATAAGACAGCATCGTCACTTAAGCTACACAAGGTGTGGGATTTTCTGGTTTACTGCCCCCACCTCAGGAGACGCTGCCACAGCGTGCGAAATTACTCACTAATCACTATATAGATTATACATTATACTTTTGAAGATAGTTTTTCACCATGTTTTTTTACCGTGGGATTTTCCACCAGCCATCTTTGTTGTAAGTCATAATCATGTGACAATCACGTCATTACCGGCGGAGAGAAAACTCCCAGAGTAGTGTCCGAAGACTTTTTTTCTTTTCCCAATGTGCTCAATATATATAGTGAAGTAGGGGAATAGTGAATGAGTGGGTGATTTCGGAGACAGGCACGTTGTTTACCATGTATTATATCAGACCTGACTAATTGATTACTCAATTAGTTGCCAACTATTTTTTATAAACGATTAAATCAATTAGTTGTTACAGACTGTTTAGTGAACACAACAAATATAGCAACAACTAGCCTCAGAATGGCTTGATAATTAGGAAAATCTGAAACTGTCTGACCAGGTATTCAGATCAACATAAACAGACACAGAGAGGACAGAAAGAAAATACTGTTGATCGCAGTATTACCTGTTTGTTCTGCAGACTCTCCCACTTGGCCTTCCTCTTCTCTGCACTGCTGAGTGGCAGGGCTTTTCCCTTTTGGTTGAGGTGCCGAGGGGTCAACAGGTTCAGTCTGAGAACAAGAACAGTTCCAACTTTATCCCTTTTTAAAATTTGGAGGAATTCTTACAAAGTACTGCAAATTCATGAAAGCTTTCAAATTTGGTTGGTGCTAATCAGACCAAGACTGTAAGAATGAAGCAATGGCTAAAATTCTTAACAGTTCTTTAAAAGAGTTATGCATTTCTATAGTACAAGTCAAACATATAATCAAACTCACTATGTTCAGTTATAACCATACAAATCAATGAAGCACAACCAGGGATACTGATGTTGTTCATCTCATTTTTCATCCTTGTCCAAACCTGGCCTCTGCATAACCCACAATGAATCTTAAATAAAGATGAAATGCTTACGAGTCAGGATTTACCACAATGACGGTTAAGATTACAGTGTGAAATTAAATTTTCACTAAAACTTCAGTTGATTATCATGGTGTAAAGCTCATACTGTCCAGCATCCACCAGTGAGCAATAGGGATGGGTATCGTTTGGTTTTTATCCAATACCGGTTCCTAACCGATACTTTTAAAACGATACCAGTGCCTAAACGGTGCCTGAACCGATACTTTTTTCAAAAAAATGCATAAAACGATGCTTGACTAAGAAAGGCTTTTTTTATTGCCAAATATATTAACTGTTTAAAGTAGATTATAAATATAAATAAATACAAAACCCTTTTTAACTTAAAACTATGAATAACATACGAACTGTTAACAAAAGTTTACACTATAATTAAATAAATAAAAATAAATACAAAACACACACACTCTGACTCGTGACTCTGACTTCGGTGCCTGAGCCAAATGAAGACTGAGGGTCGCTTTTCCATCACGCAGAGACACCCGCGTCTCCGCGGCTGGGGCTGTCGCAGGCAGGCTTCAGCCTGCCTTCGTCCCCCTAAAATGCGTACTCTTTTATGAAACATTTCTCGGCGACGTGGTCTTCGTTCCTCCCGCCCCGAGCCTTTCCAAGCCGACCCGGAGCCGGTCACGGCGCACCGCCACGGAGGAAATGCGCCCGGCAGGGGGCAGCAGCGCCGGGGAGAGGTCTCGGGGAGAGGTCTCGCGATGAGATCCCCCCCCCACCACACCTGCACGGGAGCCCTGACGCACGGGCAGTGTGGAGACAAGAGTTTGTCCACCGGCAGCCGCGGCGGCCCGGCAGGAGCCGCCGCTTCCCGTGAAGGAAGGAGTGGAAGTGTGAGGAGGCGGGAGGAGCGGAGACCTCAGTCTTCAATTGGCTCAGGCACCGAAATGAGGCACCGAAATCTCCGTTGCATTTCGGTCCGGGTAGGTACCGGTTGTATTGGAACCGGTTCTCGGTACCCAACCCTAGTGAGCAACGGTGTCCCACACACAGGACTGCTGGTGCAGCATGTGACGTGGGTTTGTTATGTGAATGTGAAGTTTACTATGTGCTTGTTTAATTCGCTTGAGAGTTTATGACACACATATCTAAACACATTGTAAAAAGTCCAACAATTTGCACGCAGCTCACCTGCAACACACAACACAAGGTGACGTGCCTCGGCAGAATATCAGGTTTAAGTGACGAGAATAATCCAGATTCATGATCCGACATCATCGTTTAATAACAAAATGAATGTGATTGTCAATTTGTGTGAAAAGCTCAGTTTATCCATCAACACAACACATTTGAAATAAGCAGGTTTTTATAAAGTTGTACGTGTGAGTGATTAGAAAAGAGCAGAGGAGCAGAGTCGTTTGTTGACAGTATTGCACTTCAATGTAGTGGTGCTGCCAAGAGGGGGCCCTCTGGATTTTTCACAAGCCTTAGTGCATTGATATGGAGAGCTTTGATGTGGAGAGTGCCAAAAATAATAAAAAAACGCTGATATTTTATTTTTAGCCTTAAGTAGAGATTAGCAGCAGGCTACAGAGCTGGTAAACTCACTACTTTCTGTCTCGACATCCCTGGATCTTTACTTTTCAAACTTGTTGCCTTTAGACACCGTCAGCACTGGGTGAAAATTAAATGAATAAAGTACATTTTATCGGACTTCCCATAGCTCCCTCTGAAGGCAAAGAAGTTTAATACAAAACATGTAAACATATACTCCAATGTCAAAAAACAACATCCCCTTTAGGATAATGTGATGAACCAGTTATTTTGAACAAACTCAGGAAAAGTAAACAGAAAGTAGAGAGCAGTTTACAGGTATATATTCATTTATATCTCTGTACTACTGACCTGGAGGAGGTATGATCAACATCCAGGAGTGGCTGATTTAGGTTGGACAGATCCAGGTTGTACTTGGTTTTGTAGTACTCCGCAAACGTCTCGTATTCTGGTGAAGGAAACTTGCTAAGCGGCGTCAGGTCTGTGTACACATCGGCCACATAGAAGCGATGAGGCTGGTCAAAGTTACGATACCTGGGAAAAGAACAGTAAAGGTTATTATAAAGCTTAAACCACAGTAATTTAAACCCACATATTCATCTTTTTGCAGCCAAATTTCAGTTAGACAGTAAATTGAACTGATGGTCAGTAATCAGATCATTAATGAGGATTTGGGATTGAGTGACCGGATATATAATAAACCACATTTAATCCTATTTTTTGGTACAGATTTAGTGGTTACATCAACTTTTATTAGGTTTGAAGATATTACTTTTTATATATTTATTTTGGTTTAATGAATTTAGGTTGTGGGGGGGCAGACATACTTTCTAGGGTTAGGGTTAGGATATTGTGGGAGTGACTGCTCTAATAGAAGAGCAGAGAAGTTTGAGGTGTATGTGACAATAAGAAAAATGTTGACAAATTCTAGTTCCAGCAAACGACACAGTACGGAAACCGCTCTTTAAAATTACTAATGATTTATTGAGGTCTGTTGAAGCCTGTGATTTCCCCGTATTATTGCTCCTTGACTTCAATTCCGCATTTGACACCATTGATCATAACATTCTCCTCAATAGACTAAAGTAATGTGTCAGTCCATCTGGAACTGCCCTTCGATGGCGTAAGTCTTATCTCTAAGACAGAGTGCAACAAGCTTTGATTCTTTGTCCCATCTTATTTTTGCTGTACATTCTCCAATGAGGAAACATCAGCCATTTTAATGGGACATCATATCATTCGAATGCAGGTGACACCCAAATGTACTTATCTTTCAAACCAGACGTCAGCCGCGCAAGTGTCCGAAAAAGAGCGCCATTGAGGAACTGCCATTGAGGAATGGATGTCACTTAACTTTCTTCAGTTAAATTCAAATAAAACAGAAAAAGCAGGCAAACCCCTATAATTTCTCAGTCCCCTGGCAACCAAAATTAAAACAGCTAAGAATCTAGGTGTCACCTTATTTCCCATCTGAATTTCAAAACATTTGTTAAATCCTGATACAATCTCCCCCTGACTTAGAAAAGCTGTGCGTTTGTCTTTTCCCGCCTGGATTATTGAAACGCCCTCTAAACATGCCTTAGTCAAACATTAATAACTCGTTGGCAGATTGCTCAAAATGTTGCTGCTCGTATTTTAACTAAAACTAACCGTAGGTCTCATATAACGCCAATTATTGTGTCCCTTCACTGGTTACCAGTTAAATTCACAATTGACTTTAAGATTATTTGAATGCCATTTAAAGCTCAACATTGGCTGGCCCCAACTTACAATTCACAGCTCTTGACTCCCTACACACCAAATCGCAACCCGAAATCAGCCAGCCTGTCCTTGTTGGCTGTCCCTAGGTCAAGGATGTCTACTCAAGGTGACTGTGCTTTCTCTGTCAGGGCCTCCAGATGATATTAGACTCACCAACTCACCACCTATCTTTAAATCACTGCTCAAAACATATATTTATAAGAAACAATTTCTAAAATCCGACTTATAATTCTGGTACTACTGTATAATTTTAAATCCTTTATTCCTTTTATCTCAGTTTAATTGCAACCACAAATTATGTAGTTTCTCAAATATGACAGCTTCTGACTATGAGAGTAGGTATTTAGTTTAGTTTAAAAAAGGCAATGAGTTAATGACGTCTGATTTACTGAGCGAGCCACAAGGCTTTCATACAAGCCAGTAGCCAGTCAGATTTACCTTCAGCCCCAGCGTAACCTCAGGTTTAGCCTTTAACCTCTTAAGAGTCGGGTGAAATTCGCCTAAAACGCCTGTTTGAGGACACACAAATTAAATTGAAAGCTGTTCTTGAACCATTTGGAGTACATGCATGATCTTGGTCTCTTTTGAAAGGTAACATTCTGAACTCCCCCCCCCCCCCCCAACAGTCAGATCACTCTTAGTGCTACTGGCATTGAGTAATAGCAGCTGGCACACAGTGAAGTAGAAGGTTTTTATTTTCGCCTGAATATTTTTGGTAAACAGATGCCTGCTGATGACTCTAACTGGGACTTATGAGCTGGAAAACACAATGGGACCCTAGCATGAAGTCTAGACTAGCCCAAGTTCAAATTTGATAACAATACCACAGAAAATGAATATTTGACAGATTTTTCAAAGATCAAAGGCCATTTGGAGACTCCAAAGGACCCTTTGTAACCATGGTAACCAACCAGGCTAAAAAGGCTAATTTTACACTCAAACCCGTCATATGGTTTAAAATTTATACAAATAAACATCTTTCATATATTTTAGCAACATGTAGCAGTCAAGACAAGGACGAAACACTGACGCACAGTGCTCTGGGACCAGCTGGACACTGTTGCGCATTGTGCCTCCGTATTTTTTTCCCGTGGACCAGCACATCTGCATGTTGGAAATTTCATTGGCTACCCGCTACGCCAGTCATCAGAACAATCGGTTGCAATTGGCTCAGCCTTTACATGTCAGAAGAGGGGCAGGCTCTATCCAGCAACAAGGTGTCTCGTTGGCTATTGCAGGCTGTGGACAGCCCATGCCAGCTCCTATTGGGTCAAGTTTAGATTGACAGCCCACTTCACCCAATAGGAGCTGCTAACCACCAATTTGGGCTATTTGTTTACTTGCAGACATAGTTAGAGTGAGAGTACGACACATTTTACACGGAGCAGATAGCTGTGCTGACATTATGCAGCAGCTGACAGTGGCTATTCTTTGATGTAATAGTGTGTTTTGGACTGATTATGTTACTGGATTGGATCGTCTGGACCTTTGGCAATGTACCAGCACCGTTTTTGTTGGAATGTTATCGATCTGTGGATTAAAATTAATAATATATATAATTATATATATATATATTATTATAATATATATATATTATTATAATATATATATAAGTCGCGTCAACTTTGTTATCATGTTTTGTTCTACTTCCGGTCTGACTGAGACGTTGATTGTACCGGCTGTGGTGATCGGATTTTGAGATGGTTTACATCAGTGGAATCAGAAGAATCTTCCAGATGGAAAAAATTATTCTGGAAATGTATTTAGGTAACTACAAAGGTCCCTTAGTGCGATATGTTTTTTGGATTCTAGGTGCAGCTGGTAGGAAAGTCAGCCAGTGGTTAAAAACAGAAGTACCTACAGCTAACACAAGACTCACACCGGACGCCTTCCATACTTTATTTTTTGGGATTTTTCCTTTGGATTGATGCCGCGCGGTGCTTCCGCGTCCGGTGTGAACCCGGCATAATGATTTGATTGACATCATTTATGTCTTAAAAATGGAAGGGATTACTTTTCTGTTAGATTGATATTCACAGCGCTTCACTTTTTCCACATTTTGTTATGTTACCGCCTTATGCCAAAATGGATTCAATTCACTTTTTTCCTCAATTTTACACGCAATACCCCGTAATGACAAAGTGAAAATAAATAACATATGTATTCCCAGCCTTTGCTCAATACTTTGTTTAGGCACCTTGTTTGGCAGCAATTACAGCCTCAACTCTCTTTAAGTATGATTCTACAAGCTTGGCACACCTATTTTTGGCCAGTTTCTCCCATTCTTCTGTGCAGGACCTCTCAAGCTCCATCAGGTTGGATGGGGAGCGTCGGTGCTTAGCCATTATCAGATCTCTCAAGAGATGATCAATCAGGTTCAAGTCTGGGCTCTGGCTGGGCCACTGACAGAGATGACCCGAAGCCACTCCTTTAATATCTTGGCTGTGTGCTTAGGGTAGTTGTCCTGTTGGAAGATAAACCTGCGCCCCAGTCACAAGTCCAGAGCGCTCTGGAGCAGGTTTTCCTCAAGGATGTCTCTCTACTTTGCTGCATTCATCTTTCCCTCAATCCTGACTAGTCTCCCAGTTCCTGCCGCTGAAAAACATCCCCACAGCATGATGCTGCCACCACCATGCTTCCCTGTAGGGATGGTATTGGCCAGGTGATGAGCAGTGCATGGTTTCCTCCAGACATGACGCTTGGCATTCAAGCCAAAGAGTTCAATATTTGTTTCATCAGACCAGAGAATTTTGTTTCTCATGGTCTCATGGTGTTTCAGGTGCCTTTTTGCAAACTCCAGGCAGGCGGTCATGTGCCTTTTACTGAGGAGTGTCTTCAGTCTGGCCACACCATACAGGCCTGATTGGTGGGTGCTGCAGAGATGGTTGTCCTTCTGGAAGGTTCTACTCTTCACAGTGCAACGTTGGAGCTCTGTCAGAGTGACCATCTGGTTCTTTGTCACCTCCCTGACTAAGACCCTTCTCCCCCAATTGCTGAGTTTGGCCAGGCGGACAGCTCTAGAAAGTGTCCTGGTGGTTCCAAACTTCTTCCATTTACGGATGATGGAGGCCACTGTGCTCATTGGGACCTTCAATGCTGCAGACATTTTTCTGTAACCTTCCCCAGATCTGTGCCTCGATACAATCCTGTCTCAGAGGTCTACAGACAATTCCTTGGACTTCATGACTTGGTTTGTGCTCTGACATACACTGTCAACTGATGGACCTTATATAGACAAGTGTGTGCCTTTCCAAATCATGTCCAATAAACTGAATTTACCGCAGATGGACTCCAATCAAGTTGTAGAAACATCTCAAGGAGGATCAGTGGATACAGGATGTACCTGAGCTCAATTTTGAGTGTCATGGCAAAGGAGGGACACCCCAGTTCTGTTCAAACAATATTTTAAGTTTGTGTTTATTTCATATTTTAATACTTTTATTATTGTACACTCTGTCCCAAACTGATTGTGTTATTTGCAGACTCAGTTTGCAATGTTTTGGCTACAAAGGTACAATACAGATTCTGATAAAAAGGGCGTTTGAGCCCTAGCAGAAAGTGTAATTTATATCTTTGGATCATGTGCAATTACTTTAAAAATAATTAAACTTAAAAAGTCAAAATCTTGTCAATATCTTGATAAATGTGCCAAGTTTCGTGAGTTTTCAAGTACCCCTAGCCACACAATAATTGGTCTCTCCCACCTTTGGTGTGAGGCCCTTATAATAACTTTATACATTAAATGCTGTCCATTTAGCTGTCAAAGATTTTATGGTGTCCGCAAGCCTCGACATTCAACTTAACTAGGTCATTTACATCATGTTTTCAGCCTGAATGTTTGCAACCAGAAGTGGCGATGCTAGCAGAGGTAGCTATGCGAATGCACACCCCACGCCTGCCCTTGGGCAAAGTGTGTGTGGTTTTCAAGAGTGACTGTTAGAGCATGAACGCTCCTCCGAGGGGGCTATCAGAGGACGTTTAGGTAAAAAAACATTTTTTTTAAATCAACAAAAATGGGAAGGTATTTAGAAGTTTTTATTTTTTGAACTACATTTTAGTATTGTCCTTTTTCATCAATGATAGGGATTGATAATTGAGGAATTTTGACGGATTCAAAATATCGGTTAAACGTATACATTTTAAATCAGACTTGCCTTCTTTGGCTGGCCATTCCAGCAAGGAGTCTCTTTATTCCTTAAAAATTGGTTTGGTCCATGTTAAAGCGCACACACACACATTTCAGAAATGGGTCTCATCAGTTTAACAAATGAACACTCCTCATATAGTGTAGTGGTACCTTGGAATGATGACAGCATCTTGGTAGTCCTCCAACTTGAATGTGAAGGGGTTCTGTTTGGTGTACTGAGTGGTAGGAATGCCAGTGCGGGCCTCAGACTTCTCAATATCCTCCATGAACTTAAAATCCATATCAAGTGTGTTGGAGTCCCCAACTGAACAAAGCGATTATGCAGAATAAAGAGGAAAGTAATTGGTAATGAACTGCCAAGTTGAAGCATCTCAAACATACCAACATCTGGGAAAATAATCCATTGAGTGTAGCTCGACTCACCAACATTCAGAGGTAGAACGCAGTAAGCAGAGTCTGCTAACGTGGGCTTGAACTCCAGTGCAGGTTTCTCCAGGCGGAGTATGTGGGAAAAGATGTACTGGTGCAGGCGGGTGATGAGGTTGAGCTGGTTGGATGTGAGCATGAAGCCAGACTTTTGCAGCTCAATGGAGATGGTCACTTCACCCGAACGAGTGTACACTGGGAAATAAGGGATCTCAACAGAAGAATAGCATCAATTACTATCCATAACCAATGGTTAGAGGAACATTCTGGAGCCATGTGTTTGTTTTGATAAGTAATGCACAGTATTCCCAGAAGTCAAACATATTAGCTGAGAGCAGAGGAAGGCAACATACTCGAGGTATGGGTTTGGCAGTTAGGATGCCAAAGCACCTGGTGGTGTCCTCTGGTGGGTAGAGCTTCCTTCTGCGGAAGTTGAGTTCATCTGGGAGAGGGGTGGTAAGGACCATCCCGATCACATATAGATAGTATATGTCTACAGCATAACTGTCCCTCAGACACACTGGTATCTGGAGAAGACAGAAGGTGACCATTACAAAATCCTGCAGGGTGATTCCAGCACAAAGTTTCTGACAACAGAAGGTAAAGCAAAACACGTTTAAACATACTTAAACAACTAAAAATAAAATGATCATTTGGATTATTACAACTTGATATTTCTACCATTGTAGAGTACAAGAAATGATAAATGATACAATTACAGAAACCAAAAGAGACTGACAGAGGGTGTGATGACCCCTCCCACTTTGCTTGTGGTTCTTGTGGGCTGTGTCCAAAATCATCTACTAATCATTATATAGTGCACTAGATGGAGGGGTGGGTGAAGTGTTTGACACCACAAAACACGTTTGTAGTTTCACGGGTAAACAGCATTGCCGCCAAATCTAATACAATGAGGTAACTTGGGGACCAGGTCTTCAAACCTTAAAATAAATAATAAATACTGCTCCTGTGCTGTCATCCAAGTGTCCGTAAACCGACATTTAAATTCAACTTGAAAAGGCATCTATACAACCATGTTTTCTGCATAAATGTCCGCTGATATCCTCCTCTGGAGCCGCATTCACTTTTGTACGCACACAAGTTCTTGCCAAAGGGTGTGTGCAGGGTGCGCAGTAGCATTCGCTACTTCCGGTATCATTGCTATAATTCCTTAAAGGACATTTAGGCAAAAAACATGTTGTAAACATTGCTGTTTCAAGTCGAACTTGAATGTTGGGGCTACAGACACTTGGATGACACCAAAGGAGCAGTATAGAGGCATTTTAATGTTCTTACGTTTTTATTTTAACGTTTGAAGACATGGACCCCAAGTTACTTCATTGTATTGAATTGAACGCTGTTGAGCCCTGAAACTCCAAACGTGTGTAGAAAGTGTGTGAATTTAATTGTTGGGTGAACTATTCCTTTAAGTTTTCATTGTGTGCGTGCGTGCGTGCGTGTGTGGAATGGTGTCTGTGCTGTCAGGCGCATACAGGGCACTGGAGACCACTTACAAAAATAAATAAACTGTTCACCTCCAAACTTTCATTTCGAAATTAATTTCCGGAATAGGGCTTCGGATACTTGTGTGTGAAGTAATCGGTCAGATTGTTGTAGACATAAATACTGCGGTGACACTTGTGTGTAATGCTGCATTTTGGATGCACTGGCACTGATATAAGAGTATTTCGAATAGAAGGATTAGTGTTCAGCAACTATGAAGATTTCCTGGCCAATAATGACTGACTTATCAGCTGATACGGATTTTAAAAAGCTGTGATCCTGGATCTTTGTCTGAGTCCAGTATACCAATACAGCACCATTCCAGTACAAAAACAAGTACTCACATCTCTAGGTTAATTTGCTGACATTTAGTATGAATCCTACGCAGTCTTATATATATTAGGTACCTTGTTTATAGCATTGATATGAATAGCTGCACTACATAATGTACAGACACAATACATATATAAGTTCAATAGGTCTTATTTTACAATGACATTACCAATGTATTATTTTGCTGAACTGCATCCATTTTTATAATATTTTCATCAATAAATAACATTCACCAGTGCTTCAAAGTTAATACTTTCATATTTTAACAATGTAGAATATTTAATATTTAAGACAGCATGCAGTGGTAGTGAAGCATACATTTCTAGTTGAGAGTACATCAGAAGTTTGCTTTCTTCACGCAAGATGTCCATCTCTCATAAAATGAGCATTCAAAAGGTCAGTCAGAGTGACAGTCAAAAGTATTTCACAATTTGTCAAATGAACAACCCATAGGAATAGGTTCAATGAATATTGGCTCTACTTTTCTTTTTATTGTTCGTTAAAGATGCTTAGTTATTCTGAACATCCAGAAAGAGCCAGGTTAGTGTTATTGTAATAGATGATACTAAAGCAGAATTCATTTCTTACAGCTTTGGGGTAGCACTGCCTCCTTTTGGTAGAACCAGGTCGGCCTGGGACACTCGTCTCCTCCTCATCATGAAGGTCTAGCTCCTCCTCATACTTGACAGTCTCCTTCCCAACGGGCATCAGGTGATCATCCAACTCACCTAAGAAGAAAGGGAAAAAAATAGACAGTTAAACGGATATAGGGAAAACTTCCTCAGAGATTACAGACGTGCAGTGTAAAAGTTCTACAGATCATGCATTTACAAAATCTCAATTCTGGTTTTACCCGTTTTGTGGAGTTTCTCACAGCATACTAGTGCAACAGCTTTCTCTGCTAATCTGGCACAGGTCATTGTAGGACCCTGTCAATGACACATCCATAAAATGAATGAACCTGAAGTGACAAAGGGATTCGTTTTTATTAAATATGAGGACGGACTGAAAACATATGCCACATTAATGTGTGCTGAGAAACTCATATCTATCTAAAATCAGCATTATACTTTCAACACAAAGAGATTTCCGCTACCCTCACTTTTACAATTCAGAGAATTCGTCGAAGACATGCTCAATCCACTCAAAATGTATGGAGCCCGTAGGGCTGCTCGATTATGGAAAAAATCATAGTCACGATTATTTTGCACAATATTGAAATCACGATTATTCAAACAATTATTTTTGAGTTTGAAAACATGATGCATTTATTCAGTATTTCTTTCCTGAGAATCGTGCCAGGAAATACTCTGAAAAATGACTTTAATCTATATAAATGACATATTTTATATTATATAAATGATCAAATATGCATCCCATACTTTGGATTTCCCTTCTGTTGTCCTGGAGTTTAAATTTCCCAGATTTTCCTCCTATTATAAAATGTCCCCATCTGCCCCCCACCACCCCACCCCACCCCACCCCATCCACTACAGGCACACAACCAGACAGAGAGAGAAAGAAAGGGGTGGGGGATAGCTACCATCATTTACCCCCGAACTCCTTCATTGAACGGGTTACATACAACAACAAGCAGAGAATCGCGGGCTGACCCGCGCGGATAAATACGGGTCCCGTGTGAACAGCCAGGCAGCTGCCATAAATTAGCTGTCACCACACACACACAACTCGCCTCCTTCACTTTACAACTGCTTGAGAATGAGTGCCAGTCAGCTGGGCCGCGTTGATTGCTTTGGGGGAAGGACGGAATTGCGCTTTCGCGTCTCTTCCGAAAAAAAAAGCCAAATAATCGTTTCAACTCAATTATAGTAGTTTGGAGATCATTTGACCCAAAAATCGAAATCACGATTAAAATTTGATTAATTGCACAGCCCTAGAGCACATACTCCAAGCATTTGAGGTTTGGAAATTTCTTGATTCTAAGATGCATCGCGATGCGGACTTGGACGACTCCGCATCGATGCAGTGACTGAACATAATAGATTCATGATTACCGCTACTTTCATTGTTTTAGCAATGTCTCGTCACTGAATAATTATAACAGCTTCAGGACCCCATGACAGACGGTCATTAAAAGGTCCGGTCGTCCTGTGTCGGAGTCTCTGTCGGAGTCTGCTTCCTCCTCACTCGGCCTCTGACCGGCGCTCACTCTACACTTTAACAATAACAACATCACTGATCACAAGTTATTAGGACGTACCAAAGTTTACTTTCTGTTTAAAGGATTTTCTAGAGTTTGAGACACATGTTTTATACACCGTGCATAAGCATTACCCTGCTTCACACAACACGAGACGTAATGTCACTCGCACAGTCAGGACATCAGGGTTAAAGTGACCAGTACGATCCGGAGA
Source organism: Limanda limanda (assembly GCF_963576545.1). NCBI lineage: Eukaryota > Metazoa > Chordata > Actinopteri > Pleuronectiformes > Pleuronectidae > Limanda > Limanda limanda. The sequence goes on from NC_083647.1 coordinate 251,383, forward strand.
CATGATCCAACATCATCGATTTATAAATAAATACAAGTGATTATCAGTTCATGTGAAGAGGAACAGAGAAAAGCCCACACACACGCACACTCCTGCAGACAGAAGTTTTTCCCGCAGATTACGACGCAACGCAGTGTTTTAACTTCATTGTTGCAGAAGAAGCGACACCCCGTTTATCCCTGAACATAAGTATGAATTCATCAGGTTTTTACAAAGATCAGTTCTAAAGACCAGTGGAGTAAAGCGCCTCAGTGGGGGCCAGGCAGGGCCACCTTGATACAGTAAAGGCTATAATTAGAGTTTGTCCTTTTAAGCCTGATGTGCAGCACATAAGTCTAAACTGAATTTGTCAAATCACTGTGGAGAGCACGGACCACTGTTTTATTGAATTGAAAACCTTATTTTGAAAGTAAACAAAAAGTCCTTCAAAAAACAAACAACTATGCATCTGTGGTATCTAAACCTGTTAGTAGGCCTCCGCAACAGAGACATTTTTTAAATGTAGATATTCTTCCTCACCTTAACAGGGACTCGCAGAGGGGAATTGATGGGTAAGTAGAGTGTGGACTGGAAGCATCCATCCTGCATCTCCAAAGTTTTACATTTGGGTGCCAAGTGAGTAAATGGATCGCTGGGTAGCCGAGCACAATACCTGAACATCAAAAAAAACTATGTTGAAAGCTGAAGCTGATCAATAAGTGCTCATGTTATCTTGATTGCGAACTGAGAAACATCACCATACCTGTTAATGTGTCCAATGGCTGTGTTAATGGTGACCTGGGGACCTCCATCCTCAGATCGAAGCACATAGGGTGGAAGGGTGTTGTCATCATCCAGAACCTGCTCCACTTCAAAGTCACTCACCTCAACTGACTTGGAACACTTGTTCCTTAGGATCTTTTAAAAGCAAAATAATTTTCACTTACTCATTTTGCTCCACTTTACACTCCTAACATTACGGAGATACTGTACTACTCACTAAATCAAACTGTACAAAGAGAAAGGGTTACCTTCTCTATGGCCTTGTATGTAGCGAGATCTTCCTCGAAAGCTTTGGTCCTCTCACTTTCAGCCAGCATTATGTAGTTGGAGACAGGAGCCCGAGCTCTGCCTTTGGACTGGACGTAGGACCTGTACTCAGTGGGCAGGTCAAATCGCACTACCAGGTTACACTTTGGAATATCCACACCTTCCTCCACAATGCTGGTGGCAATAAGGAGGTTGGTTTCATGAGCCCGGAATTTGCGGAGAACCTGAGAGGGGAAGGGTGAGAAACATAATGGTTTACACCCACTATAGCACTCTCCTTTTGCTCTTCCATTTGTCAACTGCTTTAGGCTTGTATCTCAGAAATCAACTTTATAGTAAACCTACCTTGTGTTCTGTAGGTCAATTTATCAGTTTAGTCCACATTTATCAAGATATTCAAAGGTATGGTGTTGTTAGCTGCCTAGCTGGACAGTTAGTTTAAATGAGTAAATAAGTAAATTAAATTACAGCTAATGACATTTTATTTTCTATCAATTTATTTGTCTCAAACATTTTAAGTTCAATCATACCTCAAAGAATTTCCGAGTAAATCAAATTAAAGCGAGGAACAAAATTGAAAACGGAGAAGTGTGTGAAACATGAACATGGATATTCATGTGAATGTTATTTCCAAAAGGTCTGTGTACCTCCTCTTGTTTCCTAAACTCCACCTCCATCTGTTTGTTCCGTGGTTGGTTTTTGCCAATACTTTGGCCAGTTATGAAGTTGCTGCTGATATAAGCCAGCTCTGGGTCCTGCTTCCCCGCTTCTTTGATAAGACTGAGGAATAAACAGAATAAGATAGCATGCTTATTATAACACATTGGGATAATGATTATGAAAATAATTGGCACCTTTTCAGTAGAAACAAGAAACGCAATAACATTTAACAGATTTGTTATATTTATATATTGAACCCTGTTTAACTATGGCTGTGTCTTTATTACCCAAGTTATTTTTTACAAAAAGGTAAAATGACAAAAACATTTTCATAAAATTAAAAAAAACTAATACCTATGTTGCTCGTTATTGCTTTGACACGGTCTGAATTATTTGTAAGCTGCCGCTTTAATGCTGAGGGGAGCTGGGTTTGCTCTGAACTATTTTTTTCCTTGTCCCACTAATGTTAGTGTTATTCTTAATTAGTGGACATCACTCTGGCATCATGCCATTTCTAACGAGTCAGCATGTTCAATGTGTTACCAGTTACATGTCAGATTGCAGAAGCACAATGTCGGCTTTTGTACGTGCATACATAAGTGACAGGCCTCCATCGAAAATTTTGGGTTCGGATAAATGAACGTTACACCTCTAATATACAGACATACAAAGCCCCAGAGTCAACTGAATTCTGTGTTAAAAACAGTATATTTAAGTCACAGAATTACATTTAAGAATGGACAACAGCCAAAAGACATTTACTACACATTAAAGGCCAGCAACACGAATTTACTAAATATGATCTATTTTGTACACTGCATAAAGTACAGTTTGTATGATCATGAGAATCCTGAAAAAAAAGTTATTTCAAAATTGTGTTATATATGGGGTAGTGGTATATTCTGTAATTTCCCTTGAATTTAATTTAAACCCAGTGTTACTCACCTAAACGGACAAAGAAAAACAATTGTGAGCAGAAAAATTCAAGATGCTTAGAAATGCAAAAGCAGCAGGAAAAAACTTGCTCTCCTTTCTAACAATTACAGAAACATTTTATCGCAAACCTACTCAGGCAGTATTTACGAAGATTCAGATTTCTCATCTGGGATTTGTTCTTATGTAAGGATATAATCTATGCACACTCAAGAGCACTCTTATGCACAGTTGACTTCAGACATGTTTGTGTTCATTATAAAGTTGTATGATATTAATTAAATTACCATAATATTTTACCATTTATAATATTTGGCTGATGTGGTCATTCTTATTTTAGAATTAATGACTGACTGAAACATTTCACTTAAAAAGACAGACAGGTTTCAGCAAGGCCGTAGTTATGAAGTGAACTTTGGGGTTGACCGAAATCTCACAACTCACGAAAAAATGTTTATGTATTTTTGCTATTTAAAACAATGTTTTATACTTCATTGTAAGTCTAATGCTTGGTTATATAAACCTGTTTGTGTATTTTATATAAACATTTTTTTATATTTTACAAATACAATTATATAAGTATATCAAATAAAATATATATAAATATGTAAAATATTGAGATGAAAATTAGGGCTGTCAAAGTTAACACTATAATAACAACTTTACGCAAATTCCTCACAGTCAATTAACGTGCGCACATTCTGTGATTATGACCCTTGGCCCATCCCCTAGTTTGTGAAATCAGGAAGCTATGGAGCAGTAACGTTGTGGATGGCAAGCAGAAATGAGCCTCAAATGGATTAAGAAAAGGGTCTTTTGAATGGCAACTTCAGCTTCATGGTTCTCGAGAAAAGACCAAAGTTATATGCATTTACTGTCGATATGAAATGAGTAACCCTCGTAGTACGTAGAGTATTAGATACCACTTGCTGGCCAAGCATACAACTTTCAACAGCAATAGCTAAATGGGTGGCTACAGTTGGCGCGTACACAATTGCATTTGGGAATTATTTTGGTAAGGTATTTTACACACCAGAGTGATGAAATTGGTTAAAAGCAATGGTAACTCATTGGTCAAAATGTATCGAAAACCTGACAGTACAACTCTCACACCAGAGCATAAATGAGGAAAACATGAGCCTACCGGTTGAGAACAACAGCTGTGTAACGCCTCTCCACAAAGATGATCCCACACAGAATGTTAGTGAAAGGTGAGGGAAAGTTGGATTCAGGCCTCTCTTTGGACTCCACCTCCTCATCCTCATCGTCGTCCTCTGAGTCACTCCAGGACACATAGTTGTCCTGGTTCCGATTGTTGTACCACTCAACGCTTTCAAATTGCTGCCGCTCAAAGGGCTTGTATTCGTGCAGGATTTCAAGCAGCCGGAAGACCTTAGGGGTGACATACTTGAGGTCCAGTGAAGCAGGGGAGAAGTGCTCCTCGCAGAGGGCATGCACTTTGCGCAGGATGGTGTCGGTGAAGAGCAGGAACTTACGGTTGAGCTCTTCCTGCTCATGTTTGATATACTTTTGGAGCTCCCGCACCATAATGCCTGCCGCCTTATCTGCACACCAGGGCCCCAGCACCTGCAGCACAGCCCGGCAGTCATTCAGGATCTGGACAGGATAGGGACAGTATAAACAGCAGTGTGATCAGGTGTGGTGCCCTCCAGCTGAGGTTTTTACTCACCACTGTCGGTTTCTCTACAATATCGTGTGGACCTTTCTATTCAAAGTGCTTTGAGATTATTTTGGGAAAAAATTAAAGTGGGTAAAAATATGAATGTTTTGAGTTGCATGTCGTTGTAAGTGGCGCGCCTAAATTTTGTGCTGGTGCTCCTAAAATTTTCAGTCGTTGCAATAGCAACATGCGCTATAGACGCATTGCAAAAGATGACGAAAACTTGTTAAATGATGTTCCACGAGCCATGCATTCAACCTCTGAATGTTAGTATATCAATCAGATGGAGCGCTTCTGCCCTAAATGATAAATTAAAGACATTCGGATTCTCTCTCAACAATATCAGCCCTTCTGCCGCAGCTGGTAACAAATGTTCTGAATGTTATACACATAACTGTTAATTACAAACAGTTTGGTATTGTCCTCTGACCTGTTTGGAAATGAATGTAGGATTGCGATCCTCCCTGTCAACAGATATGTTGCAATCGTTCAGGAAGTGGAGAGCTTCGTCCAGTTCCACCAGCAAATGGGAGGAAAGACCACTCTTGTCCAAATAGGGGCCACAGTCTAGCACCACTTCTCTTGGCTGGGAGGAGTATCTGACAAAGGTGGACAAACAAAACTCAGCTTAGACTTCAGCATACAGGATTAATGGCTTGCAACACTCTGAAAAATAGTCCAACATTTTGCTCTACTAGCCAATAAGAAACAAGACATGACACACAGAGCCATGATATCAGGGTTAGTGACCAGAATGATCCGCATTGATGATCCGACACCATCGATTAACTAAATAAATGTGTTAGTCAGTTATCGACAAAGATGAGCTGACACACAGAATCCTGCAGAAAGGAGAGACTTCAAGACTTCATTTGTCATGTGCACAACAATTACATACAGCAGTCGCTGGTAATGACATTCTTGGGTCGTAGGCTTCTTTCTAGCCATGCGCAAACATATTTGAAAACCAATCAAGCAAAACAAATTTGAATATAGAAATTAAAATAAAACTTAAGTAATCAAGTTAAATAAAAATCCACACCAAAAATAGAAATTATAGACTCAAATAAAATATATTACTGAGTAGAATGAATGAAAGAGAATGTAAGTAATACTGATTAGTGGTAGTGTAAATATTACAAGTTGCAATCATATTAAAGGAGTAGGCAGTTTGGAGGAGTGACAATCTTATGATAGTACAGAGGAGTTTTAACAGTCTCATGGCCTGGGGGATGAAGCTGGACGATCTCGTCGTCGCTGGAGATCAGGCCGATGACAGTACCTCCACTCCCGTGAGTTGCTCTCAAAGTGTGCATAGAAGGTGCTCAGTTCATATGGGAGATATGCACACCTCAGCACTGCTGGTCTTCCTTTTGCAGTCTGTGAGGGTTTTTTGTCCGGCCCACATGTTCCTAATGTTGGAGCCCTGGTAGTGAGACTCCATTTTGTCCCTGTACTGTAATAGCACCTGTACTCCTCCAAATCACCTTAGTGACGTCGGTCCATGCTCTAAGTTTGGCATGGACGTCAGCATTATCAAGTGCTTCTGGTTCGGGAATGTCTGTACAGTAATCTTCAGTACAACGTTATGGATGCATTTGCTGATGTAGCTGATGGCTGCGTCCGAGTATGTGTTTATGTTGTTGTCCTGAGGACACCCCTTCCTCGAAAAAATTCGTATCCCAATATTCTTATCCCTATCAGGCGATATCAATATGTATATCACGCTATAAATCAAATTACCAGATAATCCTTTTTTTGCACGCATGCATAATGTTCTTATGTACAAACATTTTTTCTAATGCACTAAACAGATTTTACTTGCTCGTACAATCAACCTGTGCCATTTCACTTATTACATTTCATACAAACAACTACAGTGAAAAGGTGTATCTAATGTAAATACACTATTGCCTTTTTATATTTGTTTTATTCTCATCTTCATCATTCTGACATGCCTGCTGCTGGAAAAAATGAATTTCCCCGGTGTGTGGATCAATAAAGATCTATCTCAACTTAAATTAGCGTCACTGCACTGAGGCGCACTACTCCGCTGGTTAAGTGACTCTGGTCCTCTATTGTTTTCTAATCATTCAAACTTATGACTGATCTTTAAGACCCAAATCTCTGCAGCTCATACAGACCTCTCCTTAATAAATGGGGATGCTAACATCCTTGCTAAGGCTCTGGCTCATTACTAGCAGAATATTCTCCCAACTATTGTTTCAGATGAACAAACTGGATTCATAAAAGAGCATCAGCAGTTCTATAATGTCCGTACCCTCTTAAATATGATTTATTCTAAAACCACCATAAACTGATCTCTATGCTCGAATGGGACTACTTGCTTGCCGTATTAAATAAGTTCGGACAGGGAAGTATATTTATTTCTTGGATACACCTTGTTTATACATCCCTACAGATCAGCACCTACACCAATGGCATTCAATCTGGCTTTTTTACTTTGATGAGTGGCACTCAACAGGGATGTCCCTTGTCACCACTATTATTTGCCCTAACAATAGATCCCATGTCTATATATTTTAGGTCCTCTACCATTTTTGCCAGGATAGTCCGATGGCAATGAATTTAAGCTATCATTTTACGCGGATTATCTAGGACTGTATGTCTCAGATCCATATCATTCTATACCTATCCTATCCTTCCTGCAGATATTTGGTTCATTCTCAAGGTATAAAGTAAATATTTATAGGAGTGAATGCTATCCTATCAATGCTTCGGTCCAACAACCTAAATCAGACTGATAGCCCTTATAAAATGAGCCGATCTGGATTCAAGTATCTGGGTGCATGTATCAATCTGACCTGATCATTAACATCTTTTTTCTTCCAACTTCTCCCAATATACTGTCCAAAATCAAATCTGACCTTCAAAGACGGAGAAGTTTACCTTTGTCGTTGATTGGAAGAATTAATGCAATGAAGATGAACATCATGCCCAAAATTCTGTTTTGTTCCATTGTCTCCCCCTGTTCTCGCCAAATTGCTTTTTTAAAACTATTTCTTCTTTATTATGTTGTGGAAAGGCAATCCGCAAATCCTTATTGTAGAGATTTATATTTAAAAAGGTGGTTTATCTTTCCCCTATTTCCAACAGTAATATTGGGCAGCACACATCCACAAAATAAAATGTTGGCTTAACTTAAGCGATCCACCATGGTGCAAGTTAGAGGCACAGTCTTGTGTCTTTTCCTCTCTGTCGGCTTTACCTACCTCCTCTATAACCAAGTGGTAATTTCCACCATCAAGAGCTGGTACCAATTCAGAAAAAAGTAAAAATTTACTTCAGTTTCAACTTAAGCTCCCTAAGTAAAGAATCACCTTTTCCAACCCACATTCACAGACTCAACCTAGTCTGTATGGTACGCTTGAGGCCTGAAATTGTTTAAAGACCTGCCAACTATGTCAAATAACTGACTACAAAATCCTGCTGTTGGTTTGTAGTCACTGAATGGTTTAGGGACTAAATATATTTTGGATCTCCGGCAAGGCTATAAACCATCAAGACCCCTCAGGTCATCTGGAACAGGTCTGCTTTCTGTCACCAGAATCAAAAAAGCAAAACATGGAGAGGCAGGGTTCCGTTTCTATTCTCCACATTTGTGGAACAAGATAGACCTGCATGTCTGCTGTAAATCTTATTTATTTTAGTTTGCCACAGCCTTTTATTAAATCATGCAATTACCAAATTTCTTCTTCTATCTTGAATCTTTCATTTCATATTTTATTTTATTTTACACTTGCCTTGCCTTTGAAGTATAGTATACATTGGCTCGTGCTGTGGCAATACAGATTGTTTTTAACAATGTGGAACAAAACCAGTTGTTTGATGAGCTGGAGCTTGTGGTTACAGGCCTTCATCATGGAGGTAAGACACATTACTTACTTCTCTTCCTTGTCACATCTGAAACATGTTCTCCTGAACATTGTACTCTGAAAATTATTTGTAGTCTTTTTCAGAATACAGTACATTGTGAGTAAATTAGTTCTGTTTTTCTTTTTTTATTCTTGATTTGGGTAAATGAGGATCCTTAGATCCTACAACCCTTTGTGGGTTGGTCTGTGGGGTTGTCATCCTTTTGTTCATTTTGACAGAGAGAGAGGCAGAGAAAGAAAGACAGAGGGAGAAAGAGAAAGGAAGGGAAAGAAAGAGCGGACATGCAAGGCACTAGACATCTTAAAGCGCTTTGCACGGTGGGCCATGGGGCTTGGAAATAGGGCATATGTTTATATTTACTAGTGATTGCAAGCATTCTTACCAATGTGTTGCCTCACTCAGTCAGTGCAAGTATATATCAACGAAAGCCCCTTTTTGAGGCTATATCTTGTAATAAAGTAAAACATTGAATTTCTCATCCCAGATGCTCCTTCCGTTCAGTTCGTCCAGTGTTGTCAGTAATGAAGAGATTTGAATCTTGTGGAAATGTCACAGTTCATGCAGAACACTGGTCATTACAACCATCAAAATGATTTTAAGACATTTTTTTAAGTTAAAAAATGATCTCTGTTGCTTTAAAACCAATACAGTATCCTCTCTTCAGAGCAATAGAGAACTCTCAACTAAAAACACTCAAAACTACCTATGTCTAATCATGGAAGGAATACTAAATGATGGACAAAAAATTGAATAAAACCTAAATCTCTGAGTTCAATGTATAAAGTGGTTTATTTGCAACTCTGTGGCTACCCTGTATACGATGCTCCCTAAATGGTCATTGAATATACAGTACCTGTCCAGGACAACAAGGTCGGTGGCAGTCTCAGCATTGCTCTTCAAGATGGTTTCCAAATTCTGGATCTTCTGCTCCAGTTCTGAAGGGTCACATTTTCCATTTAGAAGAGAAGCTGTCAGACCAAGGATACGAGGACTACATGAACACCCTTCAAACAGCTGCAGAAATAGAGAAGAGCAAGATCATTCACATTTTTTCTGTATGACTGTTTACAACTTCTGCAAAAGGAAAAGTTTTCCACAGACAATCTCACCTTCATTATCTCACAGTAGGGGTGGTCTGTAATGGCCAGGTGACAATCATCAAAAACCACCAAGTTGAGTTTAGACAGCAGTAAGATTTTATTCCTCAAAACATGCAGGAATATGTGGCAAGTCATGACCAGCACCTGTATGAGACAAAGTTGAGAATGCACATGGGAAAAAGGTATTACTGTCGACAGTGAGTGATCCTACAAGTGGTTATCCTCAATGCGTCTTGAGATCCATTCACTTACATCACATTCGGAGGTGGTCCGGGACGCATGGGGACACATTTTTCTAGTTGTGTGAACAAAAAGGCCTCCCGGGCCACATAAGGTGAGGACTTCTGACCGACTACAGTTTCACAAGGAATCTATAGTATTGTTTGGTTTCTCAGTGCCCACACGATTTCTTTGTGGCCAACGCCACAATAGCGAGACTCACCACTTCATTATGATTTCTATTTTTTCAAAGAGGTTACATATTCCTTAATAGTCAGGGTTAGGTTTCTTTTGAATCTTTGTGATTAAATTCTGAATGAGCAGAAATTAACCACTGCTTTTTATAGGTTAATTGGAAACACAACATTCAAATGTAGTTTTACAATTCAACTTTAACTGTCATAATCACACATAAGGCTGTTATATCTTATATTGGGTAAAATATAGTTTAATAGAATATGGAGCTGGAATACTGTTAAAAGGATAATAGAACCATCATTTCTCTGTTATGTACAGCCGTGGCCAAAAGTTTTGAGAATGACACATAATATACATTTTCACAAAGTCTGCTGCCTCAGTCTTTATAATGGCAATTTGCATATACTCAAGAATGTTATGAAGAGTGATCAGATGAATTGCAATTAATTGCAAAGTCCCTCTTTGCCACGAAAATGAACTTAATCCCCAAAAAAACATTTCCACTGCATTTCAGCCCTGCCACAGAAGGACCAGCTGACATCATGTCAGTGATTCTCTTGTTAACACAGGGGAGAGTGTCGATGAGGACAAGTCTGGAGATCACTCTGTCATGCTGATTTAGACAGAATAGCCGACTGGAAGCTTTAAAAGGAGGGTGATGCTTGAAATCATTGTTCTTCCTCTGTTAACCATGGTTACCTGCAAGGAAACACGTGCAGTCATCATTGCTTTGCACAAAAAGGACTTCAGTGGCCAGGATATTGCTGCCAGTAAGATTGCACCTGATTTTACCATTTATCGGATCATCAAGAACTTCAAGGAGAGAGGTTCAATTATTGTTAAAAAGGCTTCAGGGCGCCCCAGAAAGTCCAGCAAGCGCCAGGACCGTCTCCTAAAGTTGATTCAACTGCAGGATCGGGGCACCACTAGTGCAGAGGTTGGTCCCGAATGGCAGCAGGCAGGTGTGAGTGCATCTGCATGCACAGTGAGGCGAAGACTTTTGGATGATGGCCTGGTGTCAAGAAGGGCAGCAAAGAAGACACTTCTCTCCAGGAAAAACATCAGGGACAGACTGATATTCTGTCAGAGGTACAGGGATTGGACTGCTGAGGACTGGGGTAAAGTCATTTTTTCTGATGAATCCCCTTTCCGATTGTTTAGGGCATCTGGAAAAAAGCTTGTCTGGAGAAGAAAAGGTGAGCGCTACCATCAGTCCTGTGTCGTGCCAACAGTGAAGCAACCTGAGAACATTAATGTGTGGGGTTGCTTCTCATCCAAGGGAGTGGGCTCACTAACAATTTTGCCAAAGAACACAGCCATGAATAAAGAATGGTACCAAAACATCCTCAGAGAGCCACTTCCAACCATCCAAGAACAGTTTGGTGAGGAACAAGGCCTTTTCCAGCATGAAGGAGCACCTTGCCATCAAGCGAAAGTGATAACTAAGTGGCTCGGGGAAAAAAACATCAAAATTTTGGGTCCATGGCTAGGAAACTCCCCAGACCTTAATCCCATTGAGAATTTGTGGTCAATCTTCAAGAGGCGGGTGGACAAACAAAAACCCACATATTCTGACGGTCCAAGCATTGATTATGCAAGAATGGGCTGCCGTCTATCAGGATGTGGCCCAGAAGTTAATTGACAGCATACCAGGGTGAATTGCAGAGGTCTTGAAAAAGAAGGGTCAACACTGCAAATATTGACTCTTTGCATAAACTTAATGTAATTGTCAATAAAATCCTTTGACACTTGTAATTATATTTCAGTATACCATAGTAACATCTGATAAAAAGATCTGAAAACACTGAAGCAACACACTTTGTGAAAACCAATACTTGTGTCATTCTCAAAACTTTTGGCCACGGCTGTATATTAAGGGAGATAATCCCCTGAAAATCTTTTAAACTTGATAGTACATATCTCCCCGAATTCCAGTCTGACATTTTGTCTCCATAGGTATCAAGTGACCAAATCACCCTGGTTGTTCTTTTTATGAGTATTTGTAACTGTCCTGCCCTCAAAAGTGTGATGGTTTGACACTCAATGACACCACGTAAGTGAACATTAACATAACATGTTTAGTTGCTTGCTGTTGTATGTCAAACAGAGCAGCAATGGGGCAAAATGTGAGAACTTAAGTGCATTTAATGCAAAACAACCAACTGGATCTGGCTATACTTGAGGTACTTGCACTGGCTGAGCAGGCTGACACACCCTGAGACTTCAAGACATTGACTGAGAGCATTGATTGCTCCAAGTCGAGCATTGATTGCTCCCAATCAATGCTGTACTGCCTTACATGTTTGGCTATGAGCAAATAATGCTCCTGCAGAAAGCTACTGCAGCATTGTTCTGTGCAGCATGGATATTGGCAAAAAAGAAGCATGTTTACTGTTCTGAGGGAGGTAGTGAATGATGATCGAGTGAGAAATAATGTGATGTCAGCCATAAAGAAAATACCCATGTCTGACACGTTGCCTCATCTGCAATAATGAACACTCCAGTGTGTATGTGTGTGTGTGTGTTTGTCAGCTCGTCTCTGTCACTCTTCACACACAAACTGAGATTCACATTTAGATATTAATGGATGGTATCATGATTTACGTTACGGTAATAAACCTTGATGCCCTGGCTGTGTGTATCTTGTGTTGTGTGTCACATGTGACTAAATGCAAATGTTGGTCTTATATTCAATGTGTTTACATTCATCCCTCAAAAATCGAGCGCAAACCAAACAAACACAAAGTTACCGTGAAAAACTGGGCAGGTCCAATAACTTCTGATTAGTGTTGGTGTTTATTGTTGTGAAAGTGAGCCCAGGCAAGCGGGGGAGTGGAGAAGGAGGACACTCCGGCGGGATTCTCCGGCACAGTAAAAGGCGACCGGACCCATAATAGGCATCTGCCTTGATCGTGAAGCAGTAGCAAGAATAATAATGCTTTTGCGGGCCACTTTTTTAGTTTAATTATGAAAAAAACTTTGCACACTATTCTTTTTTTGAAATGCACCTGTATATCATATAAGCAATTGAAAATTAGGTTAGATGGTCAGAGGGCCGAGGTACATAACAAGTAAAAGCAAAGCAAATTAAAATTAAAGCAAAAAAATACATACCTGATTCTCGATTATCTCTTGACTCCACCGTTGGTCAGTCCATGCTGAGGTTTCCTCCAAATCTGTGTACTCTCCCACCTGAAGGTCAGAGTGAGTCCTGACTGCAGCTGCTTGCTGAACTACAGACAAAGCTGGACAATACAGACCATACAAAGATTAAACAACTTCTAAAAGTTCAAGTTTGATCAATCACCTTAAAGGGCCCATATTTTACACCTTTCTGGGATTTAATTTGAGGTATTAGTACCCCTTAGATGATATATCCGTGGTTTAAAGTAAAGAAAATGCTGCAATGTGTATTTCCATGTCCTCTCTTCTGCCTCTCTCTTGAACTGAAGACAGAACAGGCTGTTTTCGCCTGCCTCTTGAGTCCGTCCTGTGATTGGCTGACTGCACTTTGAGTGACACGCAACCAGGCCTATCACCGGTCTCATTCTGGCACATTCCCTCTGGTAAACACAGCTGAAACGTTGGTATGTCTGGACACCATTATAGAAGACCAGCCACATATTCATATCGTCAGACAGGATGTTTTTGAACGGTAAGTTACATCGTTCTCACGTTTGTTCAAGTTTTAGCAGGACAGTCGGCCAATGTAGGAGTACCGTCCCGAGTTACACCACCACCGTTGGGGGGCGGGGCGCCCCCCTAATATAATGGTAGGGGAGACTGAAAAAGTCAGCGGAGTGACTGTTTTTATACTTTGAGGGTCCTTACTGACCCCCTTCAAGTAACTACTGATAGTAAAAGGCCAGGAAAATGTATTTTACACAATATCGGCCCTTTAAACTCTGTGCATTTGAATGAGTTGGCTTAAAGCGGAGGGTTAAGATGGCTTTTTTTTTCAATTTCTCTACAGTTCTTAAAACAAACCACAAAGATTAATGCACATAGAAATATATGTGGCATATCAACAAAGCCGTAGGCATTGTGGTAAATAGACTGCAGTTATATAGCACTTTTCTAGTGTTATCCACCACTCAAAGCACCTTACAAATCACATTCACTCATTCATTAATTGTATATACAGTGATTTTTAGACACTCATCATTCAGACACTGGCATAGCGGAAGTCAGGGGCAATTTGGGGGTTCAGCGTCTCTCCTAAGGACACATTTCCACTTAATGAGCCAGGGATTAAACCAACAACCTACATGTTAGTTAACAACCTGCACTAACTCCTGATCCATAGCTGTCAATGTGTGCATTACCTGAGTTCACCAGAAAAACAGTCCTCTTGGCGTTTCTTTGATAATGTCCACGGATTTGGTGGGAGAGCTCTTTTGTTAGAAGTACTGCAATAAAGGTCTTCCCTGAGCCAGTATTCAAGCAGACAATAGTATTATGTTCAAGAGCTGCTTCAAGAAGTTCTACCTGTGGAGAAAAATGTAGGAAAGTGTGAACCTAAATAAATATAATACTCATCAATTAATACATAAATACAAAGCAACAGCAATGAATAACTTTCTACTTGTATGCTGCTAGTAAACATGCATGTGGATAGAAACTTCCTTGCCTGATATTTCCTAGGTGTATAGATGTTGTCATGGATAGCCTCCTGCTGCCATGGCAGACCAAAGAAAGGCCCCATGGGTGAAGTAGCTGGAGTGACAAGCTGTAAGCCTGCCATGTTTCAAAGAGTTGGAGGTCAGGGGGCTGGGCTCCTCCAGTCGTCCACTTTATTTCATTTCATAATGGTCACTGGCAAGTTCACTGGCAAGGGAAATAAGGATACCACATTAATGTACTACCTTATTAATGTTACACAAGAGTCACTCATTTAGGTGCTATTTGCAGTTTGGTTTTAACATGGCAGCACTATATATTAAGTTTGAGTAGACACAGAACAGCTTGTTTAGACTGTTGAGACAAACAACAGTTTGTTTAGTGATTAGCAACAGCTATAGTAATCCTTGGACATCAGTGCCCTATATATTGATCACACAGAGTAAATACCTCATCTCCCCAACAGTCAATCATAATTGAAAGAGCCTCTTTAGGAATCTAAAACCAAGTCCAGTTGCTCTTGATAAAACATTTGTTGATTATCATTTAGGCCCTATACAGACCTGTGTTGGGTAGGGCTGCAACTAACGACTATTATGATAGTCGATTAGTCACCGATTATTGAAACGATTAATCGGATTATGAATGACACAAATTGTCAATTGCTCTGATTTAGCAAACAGCTTTCAATTAAGCTTGAGGTTGTTCGAGGCATGTGATGACTGAAAATAAAGACAATAAAGATCGATACTTCATTAAAAAAAATGTCTTTTAATAAACTTTGCTGCATATAAGTGTACAGTCGTCTTCGGACTAAATAATTGTGAATAAAAAAAGGACGTTTGTCACGCAATAGGATAACATTACGCTTTTTAACTCCTTAACAAAAAGTTTAAACCATATTTTTGTAATGGATTCTAGAATCCTGCGCGCAGGTATATACACGTTTATATTAGGGCTGTCAATAGGTTAAAAAAAATTAACTAATTAATCTCACATTTTGAAATTCATTAATCTAGGTTAATCGCAATTATAAGTTTGTTTTTCTTCTAAAGACTAAATCTTATAAAATAACGAGTAATCACTTCAGACAGCCTGTATTTTACACAATGTTGTGTTTTCAAAGAGGCTCAGGCCTATAACACCTACCTATAAAGTGGCAGCCAGGTCGTTAAATATCATGTATGATAAATTGTGCACAAATTTTTTTTTTAAACCAGCTGAAAATATTCCCAATGTCCTTGGAAACAATAAAACTGCTTTCTTGATTGAAACATCCAGATTAGTAAAAGGTAAAAAAAAGTGGTGTATTTGAGACACCATTGGTACTGTCATCTTTAACATTGAACAACACACACAACAGCATAACAAGTGGCCTTGGTAAACTGAACTGACATTCAAATCTGTCATGTTAAAGTGCAAAAACTTAAAGTGCAAACAAAGATGAAAATGAAAACAGCAAGATCTCTGCTACTTCAAAGGTCCCACCATATGCACATTTTACCACAGTTGATATGGTTCCTTGGGGTCTTAATGAAATGTCTGAGACATATTTTGGTCAAAATACCACAAGGATAATTTAAAACAGCACCTTGTTACCCTTTCTAAAACAGCCCTCCTCAGATTGACCTGTTTTGAGTGCTGGAGACAAAGATACAATATTGCAACCGTATTGTTTTGAACCAGAGTCAGGTGGAACGAAGCCTGGCTGCTGGAGCCCCAGCTCCCCAGCGCAGACCCGCAGTGGGGGCTAGAGCAGTTAGCTCCAGCTCCCACTGCCCAAAGCGCCGGTTAGCTCCGCGCTAGGGCCACGCAGACGAACACACACACACACACACACACACACACACACACACACACACACACACACACACACACACACACACACACACACACACACACACACACACACACACACACACACACACACACACACACACACACACACACACACACACACACACACACACACACACACACACACACACACACACACACACACACACACACACACACACACACACACACACACACACACACACACACCGAGGAAGATTAAAAAAGTGCACATGAGGACGGAAAGAGTGGAGTTGCCTGCATGGTACAAGTAGCTTCTCCAGTTTAGCCAGCTCCGGTGAAAGTGCTGACTGACGTGCAGTGGTCACTGGTGAGGGAGACGCTGGCAGCTTGCTCGAGGAGCTGAATTTTCTTCCGCACACCGGAAGTAAACAAAGTTGCATTAACTGCGTTAAAATATTTTATCGCATTAATGTCGGGCACAATAATCTCATAGATTAACGCTTTAACTTTGACAGCCCTAGTTTATATATAACATCTGACAGAGGCGAAACTTGCCTCCTCTTCAAATGCGGGCATGTTGCTTCCATACAACAACAAGCGGAGAAAGCAGAATAGCGGGCTGACCGGCGCTGAGAAATGCGCGTCCCGTGTATTTACAGGCAGGCGCCTGCGCGGTGGAGAATGGCACGGCGCTTCGGCGTCCAATGTTAACCTGGCTTAACTAGCTAAGCTGCAAAAGCATCAGGGCTTTTTTACCAAGCTTTCCACATCCAGGGATGTAGCTGTCACGACCAGCTTTGTGATTAGTGTTGTCACGATACCAAAATTATGACTTTGATACTATACCTGCCAAAATATCACGATACTCGATACGATACCACAAATACGATACAATACCACAAATACGGTACGATACCACAAATACGATACGATAAGATATTAATGAAAACTACATGGTGACATCATAGCATTGATTATACACGGCTATGCAGGCCTATTGTCCGTATCTGACTATATGACTACATAGTTATTTCCACAAGTATGAGTTACATAATTTTACAGGTGTGTGTTTGAGGTGAAAAAAGGTAAAAACATGCCACCTGAGCGAGTGAGTGGGGTGTGTGTGTGCGCTGTCTGGGCACGGGCGCGCACGCAAACGCAAACACACTCCTGTTTTTTTCATGCTGGCCTGATACGATACTGATTTGACAAAATATGACGTTCCCGTTCAACATATGAACACTGCACAGGGAGCCACTGCAGAGGGGCCGAAGAGCCGCTGGCCCCCGGCTTCAGAGAAAGAACGACTTGTTTTTACTGCTCCACTGTGAAAGAGATGCGGACGTTTCAGTCCCGCCTCACACCCCCCCCCCCCCGGTCGCGCGCCCCACATGTTATGTCTCAGCCCGTTCGCGCCCCACAGTTTGAGAAAGAATCACTTTCAACAAGCCGAGGACGGTCGGCTCGGCCATGTCTCCCTGAGATCACTCGCTGTGAGTGAGGACTGCCTGTTGCATGTGTGCGAGCTGGGTAGCCCCGCCCCTCGCAGTTAATGCATGCAGGCAGCGTGACAGGGAGCGGAGCGGTGACTGCGCTCTGATTGCGTGCTATTATAATAAAGTACCGGTACTAAAAATATGCTAAACCGTATCGTTTTTAACGTCAGGGTACCACGTAGGGCTGCTCGATTATGGAAAAAATCATAATCACGATTATTTTGGACAAAAACGAAATCACGATTATTCAAAAATTATTAATATGTGCCCTTATTCTGAAGTCTATGCTTTATTTTTTTTAATGACTAACCGGAAGTACCAGTCACTTCCGGTTCCGGTAAACACCGACTACGGCTGCGTGTCTTATTCCTCTGTGAAACCATGCAGGATATCGGTGCCCGGTTATTCAACCCTTAATGATGGCAACATTAACACTCTCCGTAAAAACACTTTGTAACTGAGAACTTTGAAATTTCCTCTCATTATTAAATGTCCGGTCCCCGCACACACAACTCGCCTCCTTCACTTCACAGCTGCTTGAGAGGGAGTGCCAGTCAGCGGGGCCGCGCTGAATGCTTTGGGGGAAGGACTGAAATGCGAATGCGTCTCTTTTGAAAAAAATGCCAAATAATCGCTTCAACTCGATTATAGTAGTTTGGAGATCGTTTGACCCAATAATCGTAATCCCGATTAAATTTCGATTAATTGAGCAGCCCTAGTACCACGGTACCTTTCTAGTACCAGTACACAGTGCAACACTATTTGTGATATCCCAAAAAATCGCAATAACGTAAGCCATTCTCTGATGGGGAGTTTATCAAAGACTGTTTGGTGGACTCTGCTGCACCAATATTCCCTGAGAGAAAAGAAGCATTTGAGAATGTGCCCCTCTCCAGGTGAACTGTATCGAGAAGGATCGAGGACATCACAGGAAATCTGGAACCTCAGCTGCAAAACAAAGAAGACGATTTTTGACTTTTTCTCCTTGGCTCTAGATGAGAGCTGTGATGTCCGCGACAAAGCACAGTTACTCATCTTTGTACGTGGGATGACAAAAGACTTTTAGATTAAGGAGGAGCTGGCAGCAATACCGTCAATAAAAGGGACAACGACTGGGAGTGATTTGTTTACGGAGGTAAATGCATGCTAGGACAAGCTGGGCCTCAAATGAGACAAACTGGCAGGTGTTACATCCGATTGTTGTCCAAATCTGACAGGATGCAAGATAAAGTGAGTGAAATAAACCCAGAACTTAAATTGCTATATTTGCATTGTATGATACATCAGGAGGTCTTGTGTAGGTCAGTGCTAAAAAATTGTAACTGATGTTGTAACTGAATTAGTTAACTTTATGAACATGGTGACAAGGGCAAATACATCCAAGATCTCTCAGATGCAGACTGGATGGCAGATCTTGCATTTGGTGTTGATGTTGCTGCACTAATGAATGCGCTAAATAGCTAACTGCAAGGCAAGGGCCTATTCGCACACGAAATCTACAGGCTGGTGAAGGCTTTCTTGAGAAAGTACCAGTTTCTTTCAACCAATATTATCAACCACATGCCAACACTGATAGAAGCCACACCATCAGTTGATCACCTCTGCAGGTCCTCATCCATATAGGGGGACTGCATGGTGAGTTTAAGAAGATTTCAAGACTTCAAAACAGTTGTAAGTGAAATGCCCATGATTTCTTGTGCAGTGTGGAGGATGCACCTAGTGATGTTCAGCTCAAACTCATTGATCTGCAGTCTGATACACTACTGGCAGAGCACTTTAAGTCATTATCACTGAGTTTTATTCTTCTCTCAAAGAGGAGAACTTTCCATACTTGAGGAGGCATGCTCAGAAGATGTTGGTTCTCTTTGGAATCTACCTCCATATGTGAACAAACATTTTCTGTGATTAAGTTTAACAGATACAGATCCTCTATCACTGACGATGATGTCAGCTATCCGTTGCATATCCACCTCAGACATTCAACCTGACTTCAGAGCACTTGTTCATGCTCAACAAAGACTAGGTTTCTCTCACTGAACAAGAAAAAAGAAGAGAAAAACAGCAAATGGGGTGATTAGACTACGGGCTAATATTAATAGCACTTTGTATAAAGTTAATTTAATGCTGATCCTTGAAATACTGCAAAAACATGCATGTTTTGTTCACAATTGTTCTCGTAAATGTTGATTAAATAGTGATATAATGTTGGTGTTAATTACTTTGCCATAACATTTACTCTTAGAGTAGAAGCTTATCAAAATTAATATGAGCAGAATTGAATTCAGCCCTCTACAACTGTCACCGTTCATATGGACCCTTGTATTGTCCATCCCTGCACAATATATTGAATATTTGTCATTATCGCAATATCAACACACGTGATATACGTATCATAAAAGACTGCTTGAACTCCGATTATGGTGTTTCATGTGCCATGCATACACGCTCTTCATGTCAAATTATTTGGCCAATCAGATGGAGACCTGCTGTCTTAGATTATAAATTAAAGACATTCAGATTATTGACAGGTTTTTCCATGAGGAAATAATTTTCAGGAGAAGAGAATCGAGAGAAAAGAGAATTTGAAAACGGGACGAGGCTCTGTCAAATCTTGCGCCGCCTCCTGACTAAATTCTACTGTTGAAACTTCTAGTGACCACATTCGTCCCGAGCCTAATTCATGTGTGTGTGTGTGTGTGTGTGTGTGTGTGTGCAGTGTTTCCCCTAGGTTTGCAGCTTTGGGGGGGGGGGGGGGGGGGGGCAGAGCGCCGCGGGGAGACACAGACACAAAAACTTAAAGGAATCATGATGTTAAAGTGTTTCTTTTAATGATTTTGAACTGTACATCATGTGTCTGTCCAGTTTGTCCCTTCTGTAGGACTGGCAGGGAGACTCTATAAATGGCCGGGTCTGGTTTCCTCTCACAACTGCCTGTTTATGCTGTCTACGTATTCAACAGAACATTCCTAAAACCAAAAAGAAAACTGAAATAATCGCCTATTCATTCTCTATGAACTTTAATTTATCTATCTATCTGGCTATCTATTTATTTATGCATACATGTATATATGTATGTATGTAATGTATGTATTTACTGACCAATAAATACATACATTACTGCAGAATCTGGAAACATTTTTGATTCCGGTACTTATGTTTATCACGTCTACACGAAGCCCTGTCACGAAAACACGGAAACGCTGCAGCGGAGTGGTTGAAATCGCTGTAAAGACGTCATGGAGCATGCGCATAAAGTGAAAGAAGACTAAAGTCGAGATCCTACTAGCAATCTTCCCATAACGACTTCTCTACCACCAGACATCCCTTTTACCACAGCAATCAAACAGGACTTGATAGAATAGAGCACTTCGCCATAACCCTCGTTTGTGTTAAGTTACCGTTTTGAAACTTCCGTCTATAATAAAAAATCTTTTCACGTCAGATTTGCCGGTTTTGAACAATGGTCTGATGAAAATAGATTAAACAGTGATAGAAGGAAGTGACGCAGCGGGGTTAATAATGGTTCAGGCTGAGGTTGCGAGGCGAGGTGCGTTCACGGTTAAATACAACAAGCGGAGAAAGCAGAATCGCGGGCTGACCGGCGCTGAGGAATGCGCGTCCCGTGAGAACAGCCAGGCGCCTGCGCGCTGGAGAATTGCGCAAGATCAGTCTTGTACAACCAGGGGGAGTATTTCCCCTCTGACAGCCAAGCTGGGTCAGAACCTGTCATCCGGTGGTGACAGCAGATTCTAGTCTGGGGCAGGGCGTGCAACACGTGGGCTCTTTTCTGTACTCGGAGCCAGAGCAGGAGAGCTCCTCCGAGAGTGGCTGTTACCATCATCCACCTGGGAGCGTTTAAAAAACGCGGATATTTGTAACTTCTTCTCAGGTGGTTCATGCGACATGTTTTCAGATGGATGTTCTCTGTCCGCTGGTGGGAGGTTGCGCGCTGGGAGACACGTGCGCGCATTTGGATGGAACTCCGCCGTGCGCGCTACAGAGAGCAGAGGAGAGATCTAACCGCGCGACCATGTCGAGACAGAAATGCAAGCTATAGACCTGTTTTATAGGAAATGTAACCTTAAAATGATTTGTGTAGAGATCTGGCGCCATATTAAAAAATAAAAAATAAAATAAATAATTAACTTGACCTTCCAGGGGGGGCGGGAGGTGCCGTTGGGGGGGCGCAGCGCCCCCCTAATAGAATGGTAGGGGAAACACTGGTGTGTGTGTGTGTGTGTGTGTGTCTCTCTCTGTCTGAAAGGGTCAAATGTAGCTTTTGTCTTTTTATCTGATTAATCAGAAAAATAATCAACAGATTAATTATCAAAATAATCATACAATGCAGCCTGTCATCTCTGACTGCCAAATACAGTGTTTTCAAATAATCCATTTTGGGTAGGAAGGTTCCTAACGAAGGGAAATAACCAGAATGTCTTTCAGTGACCGCCATAATAAGACTGTTGAAATACTTTAAATGATACGCAACCAAGCTTTAGTGTTTCAAATCTTATTATCTTTAGCATCGGAAACACTGGACCATCCTTGGCAAAAGGAAAGGAAAAAATTACATCCAACAATTCATTGTGGCAACAACATTTGAAGTAACATTGCATGTGCAGCTAGCAGATCCACAAAAATTCAAAAAACAGAGCAGCTTTTTAATTCTTATGACACAATGCAGAACTGATGTAAATCCTCACAATTTCTTGAGCTCCTGATTTCTTCATTATCAAATCTGTCAAGTCCAGAGTCACATTGATCAGCAGGCATATTGATCATCATCATAAGTAAATAGGCCTACAATTAAAATTCCAATCGCCCATTTGCCGAATACACACAATTTTCATTTATAAGGCTTCCTCCACATATATTCTTTCTGTTATATTAGTTTAACCTTCCATGTAAGTTTATTTTGTTTTTATTTTAAATTTGCCATAACAGTGGAAACTCAGTTTAGCGCTGAGACATATTTGAAGTGAGTCAACTTATCTTTGATTAAAACTAATGTAGACCCAAACCACCGCCTGCCAGTCACACGTTACTTTTTATTTTAATTAACCTTATACAAAAACGTAACGCCTTCAGCTAACCAACACTTGACCACTCAGTTGCAGACACCCCAATGACTAATATAAGCAAGTTTTTCAACAACTATTAAAGTTAATTTAACACAAACTGTTTAACAGTTAGACGAATTAATACGCCCGATCTTAACAAATCTGATTAAACATCTTAACACTAGGAGCAATGAAGCATGTCAAGGTTCTTGGCCTGATTAAATTGATAAATTGTGATTCGTAATGTTTGCCAATAACAAAGTTCATGTTAAATTAGCTTATTGGCTTCACTAGTGCTAATAGTAAATACAGACTTGATGAACAAACGAAGTAAGCAATGCCACCGACAGTCCAATTGACCTCTTGCGTTACAAAGCAGGCAAAGAGGTGATCTGGAACCCCTCTTGCAGTGTTCAACATGGAACCTTTACCTAAAATGGCTAGAGAATATGAAGTCAAAGAGATCGCGCCTGCCATAAGCCAGATCTTGGCCTAGCTATCTTATTGACCAAAGAAACGTATTTCCGATTACGCTGGGCTGTTTCTGACTGTGTGATTTGTAGATTTAAATTGAAACGTGGCCTTATCCAAAATGTACAGCGTGTAATGCAACACAACATCTAAGCAACAACTATAGCCGCCATGCACCATCAGCTAGCTAGCTAATAGCTAACAAGGCCGACACATTAAAAATAGTATTTGAGAAATACGAATCATACAATTATGTACTTAATCTCACCTGGTGTATGTTCGTAGATTGATCGTCTTGACTAAAGGGCTTGAAATCATTCGTTTGATATCCTCACTGCCATCCACCCTTACTTATCCGACTTGGTGGGTTTCCTCTCACGGTGGTACCACGTCCTTTTACTTAGGCCCTGCTACGCTAGGAATATAACGTATAATACATAGCTATCCGCGGTACTAATGACACGCTAGTCTCGTTTAGAGAGCGAGAATCCCATTCCCCTGGCTTCTTCTTCTTGGGGGTTTAACGGCAGCTTGCATCCTAGTTGTTGCATTACTGCCATCCTCTGGTGTAATTAAGCTTCTACATTGTCCGGTTTTTCTTGTCATAATACTGTCATCAGTCCTGTTCTCCGAAGAGAGTTTCCCAGATGATCCTGCCTTGTCGTCTCTCGCCACACTCCACCATCATGCAGACGTTTCAATGTCTCATTACCCACTCTGTTTTGTATGGAAAGCAGATGTCTCCCTATTGTCTCTTGATCCCAGTGCTGCTGCCACTCATTATTGATTTTCTTCCATGCAATACCTTTTCCCTCTGATTTTAAAAGTTAAATTGAGATATCTTTGTTTTCTTTTTTTAACGCCAATGATTGGATAATTTGTCCACTCTCTCTTTACCCATAATGCCCATGTGCGCAGGAATCCAGATGAATGTGACCATAGTGCCTTGTTTAACTAATCGTGCATGTATTTCCTTAATTTCACTGAGTAGGTCTTTGTGATTATTGGATGTACCTATCTTAAGACTGTGCAGGGCTAATGCTGAGTCACTGCAGACCAGAACTCTGTTGGGATTAGCTTGTTCAACCCACTCAGGGAGAACCATTGATCTGCAGAGCCAGAGCGCCCCTCCCGTTCCACATGTGCACACACAGTTTTTGCTGAGGATCCATCATACAACCATCCCATAGTTTAGCCTGAATCTCTAAATTATTCCAATTAAGCTTTGAATTATTTCCTCTAATCCTTTTCCTTGTGAAGAACATTACTTCAGTCTTTTCAACTGAAAAATTAAAGCCCTATTTGTTCACCCACACATCCACTTCATCTTTATTTATTTGGGTTTGCCTTACCTCATCTATAGGCTACTGAAGTACAGTATCTCTTCCTTTCCTCAATCCAGCTTGACAACCTGCAATTTTATCCTGTTTCTCTACAAATGTACATCAGTCTTTGATTTACCATTCACTCCATCAGTTTACGTATGTGCAATGTTAATGTAATTGGTCTAAAGCTTACTGGATTGCTTGTGTCTTTCCCTGACTTCCTTATGGGGACAATGACTGCCTCCTTCCAACTCACAGGTATTCTACCTTCCTCCTACACTATTAATATTGTATGGTAATAATAATTTGCTAAGCCTTTCTTCACGTTTTTTATCATCACATAGCATTTCTTTATCCTTCCTTTTTGCAAGTCATACAACCTTTAACCAGTGCCATTTTTAATTATTTCATAGTGAATAGGACGTTCAATTAATCTTGAGTATTTTCCTTACTTTCCGTACTCATATTGAATTTAGTCACTGCCCCTCGTTCCATCCTCCGAAATATTAGAACTGTGTACTTTTACAAACGTTCTTTAGCTCAGCTTTTCTTTATTAGTTCCAATCCAGCTGCTGTACTCCATTTGATAGAACGGGATAACTTCAATCCTCTTCAACCCTTCCCAATTTTCTGATAATTCCCCATACCTCTTCTACTGGGGGTTTGTTCCCTAATGAGTCACTAAAGGCTTTCCAAAAATAGATTTTTGCTTGACTTATTGTCCTCCTTACCACTGCCTGAGCTCAAATACTTATTGTTGAGGAATTTTTGGAAGGACACAAAGTCTCCACCCATCCTCACTTAGGCCAGTCTGACCACCTTTCCCTTTTTCTCACCCTGGCATATAGGCCTCTCATTAGGAAAACTATGCCTAGTGTGAGAAACATAAAGATTTGGCCCGAGGATGCTTCCATCCAACTCCAAGACTGTTTGAGCGCACTCACTGGGATCTATTTGCATAACAGGATGTAGCAGACTACACATCCAGTGCCCTGGTTTACATACAGAACTGTATTGATAACGTCACTGTCAACAAACAGATCAGATGTTATTCGAACAACAAACCATGGATGACCAGGGATGTCAAGCTGCTGCTCAGAGACCATGGTTCAACCAGGGGCGGCTCCTGTTATAGGCGCCACAAGAGACGGATTTATCATGACGTGATACATGCAATGTTAACCAATGCAGTAACGTCACACCATCATCCTCTAGCCCTGGGGACACACCGGAAGCAGAAGCGCTACGAAGCACCACGAAAAGCTGTCCGCCTCCTTTCCGTGTCCCATGTTAATCGATTGGGCTGTTCACACCGGCAGCGAAGCACTGGGAAGTGCCAGGAAGCCGCAAGCAAATTGGGCCAGAAAACACATTTAAAATCGATATTAAACGATATAAGTGATATATTATATAATATATGAATGATTTGAAATGCATCCCATCCTTTTGATTTCCCCGCTGTTCACCTGGAGTTTAAATTTCCCCAATTATTGCCCCTACATGATGAAATATCCCCATCTATGTATGTATGGACAGATAACAAAAGTGAAAGTCTTCAAGTTTTTGAGTTTGGTGTGACGCTCGGCTCACATGGAATGAACATATAGACAACCTAAAAAGTTTTAAATGTGATGAGATGTCTAACAGGGTCAGAATGGTCAATTAAAAATGTATGTAGTGCTTGTCAGATCTGTGCTAGACTATGGTTGTTTCGCTTATGGTTCAGCAGCTAAAACATTGTAAAAGAAGTTGGAGGTTGTGCAAGCTCAAGCGTTGAAACTCTGCTGTGGTGCTTTCAAATCAACATTTGTGTCTACTCTTCAAGTTGAAGTTGGTGTAATGCCTTTGCATCTGTTAGAATTGAATATTTAAGCTGATGTGTGGGTCTGACTAACTATTTGCAATAAAGGAGGGGGGGAAGTATGAGTAGTTTTAGCTAGATATTATGCCTTCACACAAATTATTTAATAATAACTTTTTCCTTCCTAGTGTTTAATCTTGGTATTAGAATGTATGTGCGTCACAACTATGGTCAGTCTCACACCTGTCTTGATTAGAGAGCCGAGGGAGTTTGTTATGGTTCATTTGGTGGAGCCGAGGGTAGAGGAACATGACATTTTCTACTCAAGGCTAGGTTATGAGACAACATCAGACTGTCAGGATAGAGTTGTCTTGCAACTATCAGAGTAATAGGAAAACGGCTCCTTTGTCAGGTGACAAAGAGGCGTGGGACCACGCCTGTGCATCTTCAAGGGCCGAACCACAGTGATTTGCGGTGACGCCCCTTCAATATTTTATAACCAATCACATTCAATCTACTGTTATAATTATATCAAATCCCTTCTGTTTGGGGCCATTATTGACTACCTATTGCTAACTGATTTAGCCTAGGCTGTGATAATTGTCCATAGCTATGTGGTTCAACTTTTCATTGTTTCTTAATAAATACTTTAATTAGACCAATCTCTTCTCATCTTTGGGATAAACTAATACACACACACTCACATAGGGAAGGAGGAAGATAGGAGAGGGGACACAGAGAGCAGGGGAAACACCAGAGCAACGGCCTGAGTCGTGACAGAGGGAGCGTTTTGCATGGAACAGTATAAAAGTAGCCAGAGACATAAGCTACATCAATATTTTTCAACTTCTTTGTTCGGCTTATTCCCAGTCGGGCTGAGCAGGGAAGAAGGAGAAGAAGAAGAAGAAGAAGAAGAAGAAGAAGAAGAAGAAGAAGAAGAAGAAGAAGAAGAAGAAGAAGAAGAAGAAGAAGAAGACTTTGACTTTTGAATAACTTTATTTATGACAAAATACCTCTTAGTTATTCAATTAGAAAGGACAAAACATTTAATAAACTCACACATCATACACCAACCCTAAAATTTTAAAACCAGAAACTGGTTGTCCCCCAGTGAGCACAGGACCTGTCCAACACCCCACACAGCCCTGAAACCCTCCAAATTGTCCGTCAGAATCAGTCTCAGAATCAGGTTTTATTGGCCAAGTAAGTTTACACAAACAAGGAATTTGACATGGTGAAGTGGCTCTCAGTGTGCTTGCACAGAATACACATCACAAAAACAAAACAATACAAACAGTACGATGGTCTAGGAAAAAGAAAGAAAAGAAGTGCAGGGATAAATATTAAACAGTATGATACAGTAGGGTTGAAGTAAATAAATATAATTAAATATAATTATAATAAAATATAATTCCGGGAGTAATTTTACAGTGGTATTTATAAAGATTCCGGGTTATTGCACAGTGCCACAGTGGGTTGGCTGTTCAGAAGTGAGACGGCGAGGGGGAAGAAACTGTTTTGGAGTCTGGAGGTTTTGGTAAACAGAGATCTGTAGCGCCTCCCAGGGGAGGAGATGGAACAGCTTGTGTCCAGGGTGTGAGGGGTCTGCAGTGATCTTTCCTGCCCGTTTCCTGACTCTGGAGGTGTACAGTTCTTGGATGGTGGGCAGGTTGGCACCGATGATCTTTCCTGCAGACCTGACTGTCCGTTTGAGTCTATTTTTATCCAATTCGGTGGGCGATCCAAACCAGACAGTTATGGATGTGCAGAGAACAGACTCGATGACTGCAGTGTTAAACAGGATCAGCAGCTCCTGAGGCAGGTTGAGCTTCCTAAGCTGGCGCAGGAAGTACGACCTCTGCTGGGCCTTCTTGATGACACAGGACTAGCTGTTCAACTTCCCGCCTATATGCAGACTCATCATTATCCCTGATGAGGCTGATGACTGATGTGTTGTTTGCAAATTTTAGGATTTTAACAGATGGGTCTCCTGAGGTGCAGTCGTTTGTGTAGAGAGCGAAGAGCAGTGGGGAGAGCACGCATCCCTGAGGTGCACCAGTGCTGACTGACCGGGTGCTGGATGTTATTTCACCCAGCCTCACCTGCTGCTTCCTGTCTATCAGGAAGTTTGTGATCCACTGACAGGTGGAGGCAGGCACAGTGAGCTGGGTGAGTTTGGTGAGGAGGACTTCTGGGATGATGGTGTTGAACGCCGAGCTGAAGTCCACAAACAGCATCCTTGCATAGGTGCCTGGGGAGTCGAGGTGTTGCAGGATGTAGGGCAGCCCCATGTTGACTGCATCATCCACTGACCTGATTGCCCGGTAGGCAAATTGCAGGGGGTCCAGGAGGGGGCGTGTGATGCCCTTCAGATGGGTCTGTGCTGGGAATTTTGTATTTAATTCCCTGGTGAGGAAATAGACCATCAGACTGAGTGATCAATTCAATGATGTGGCATCTGTACACCAACTTTCGTTGATATAAAAGCAGATTCCTCCTGCCCTCGTTTTCCCCGTTAATTCCGTAACGCGGTCCGCACGGTGGAGTTGGAAGCCCGGCAGATGAAGGATGCTATCAGGGATGGACTTACCAAACCAGGTTTCAGTGGAGCACAGGGCAGAAGATCCTGATAAATCCCTGTTTATCTTGTTTAGGAGCAGCAGTTCCTCCATTTTATTTGGCCGCGAGCGAACATTGGCCAGATGTAACACAGGGAGCGGAGTTCGGAACCCCCGCTCTTGCAGTCTCACAAGCGCTCCAGCGCACTTCCCTCGCCTGCGTCTCCTCCAAGCTCCACAGAGGGCTGCTGCTCCTCCGACCAAAATCTCCAAAAAAGTGTCTGGGTCTGTAAAGTCCGGTTAAAGGGTTTGGGGAATGAAATGTCGGACATTCATGAGTTCTTCTCTGGAAAAAGTAATCGTAGAGGAGGTGCTGAAGACCGTACAAATAAACAAAAACATGAAAAGCACAAGAGAGCGCAACACCGTGGCAGCCATACGCGGCACCATCGTAGAATGTGAAATAAGCATGTTCTATCCTCAGCCAAGCTGCCACCAAACCCCTCAGACAGCGCAGTGGATCAGTCCAGCCTCCAGGGATCTATCACGGAGGTATAAAAATGAGTGATTCCAGTCAGTTTGTGCTGAGGAAAGTTCAACAGGAACAGCTGCTTGTCATATTCGAGGCCCCCGGCTCTCCAGAGCAGCAGGCGTGCCACAGCCAACCAGCACAGTGTGGAGCCGTACAGCAGCCACTGAGCTGCCTGCAGTCTAAAAGCAGCAGTCCTGGAGATGATGTCTGTTAGTCCATGGCCCCCCTCTGCCACAGGGAGGTACATAACGGACGCACGCACCCAGTAATGACCAGACCAAAAGAAGTCCACCAGCAGCCTCTGCAGTTGTTTCATGAGTCCCGGTGGAGGAGTAAGCACCTGGAGTCTGTGCCAGAGGGATGCTGCAACCAGGTTAGTGACTATCAGAGTTCTTCCCCTGTAGGACAGCTGGGGTAGCAACCATTTCCATTTAGGCAACTTTGCCTGCACCTTCCCAAGCACTCCCTCCTAATTCTGCCTCTCTATATCTTCACTGCCTAGATACAATCCGAGGACTTTTAACCCTCTTATTCCCCATGTCAGGTTCCCAGGGAGACGGGGTATTCTCCCTGCGTCCCACTGACCAATCGCACAGGCCTCACTCTCTTCGCTGTCGTAGCCTTCTCATATAATGCCAGACTGCCCTCTAATTCTTGTACGTCCCCCTGACCCTGGACAAGGATGTTTACGTTGTCAGCATAAGCTGATACTATTATAGGGGGGCTGTGAGCCAGCTCAGGCAGACGCAGGCCTTTCAGCCAATTCCTGAGCCTACACAGGAGAGGTCACACTGTAGGGCTGGCCTGAGATGGGGCATCCCTGCCTGATCCCTCTTTTGACTGGTAGAGGTCTGCTCAGCCCTCCCCCCACCTTCACAACACAACACGTATCATTATATGATAATTTCACCCAGGGCAGAAAGTGCTCCCCGACACATTTTTGCATTTAGCAGGAGGTAGCTAGCTATTTTTGAGGCACACAGCAACTTTCTGATGCAGCGGCTTCTGGATTCTAATTGGCTTCAGCGCAGTGTGGTTTTTCTTAATTAAAAGACTGGCATTAGAAAAAAAAAGATTGGCATCCATCGATACATAGATTTTTATATGCAGTGATTAATAACATCTAAAAAACATATTTAATTTAATATTTAATGATAAAAATATTTATTGTCACATTGTAAACCCTTTTCCATTATAGTTTCCGCGGCCCCCTGGTGCCCCCACTGGGGGTCGGACCTCCATTTTGAAAAGCAGTGGTCTATAAAACACTTTCACAAAGAAAAAACAACCACAAACACAAATAATGAACACATTTGGGTGAGTGAAGTGAAAAAGTAATATTTCCCCAAACCAGGTGAGAATTCCAGATCCAATTATTTAACCATAAAAGATCAGGATCAGTTTCTGTGATCCTCCCGTTACCTACCACCATGAAAAATATAGTCATCCTACAATATAGGGCTATAATTATTATTATTCATTCAGCATTCAGCTGTAATAGAAAACAGGTTATCCTTAGATACAACTTGTCCGTTGTTTGGCCCCCCATGGCCTAGGGGGTAGAGTGGTCGTTCTTCAACAAGAAGGTTGGCGGTTCAATCCTCACTCTTTCCCATCTGCATGCCGAAGTTTCCTTGGCAAGATACTGGACCCCTAAAAAAAAAATGGCCCCTCATAGATGTTGAGTGTACTAATTATAAGTCGCTTTGGACAAAAGCGACTGCAAAATGACATGTAATGGCATGACTGTAATGGTATAGAGAGATTTGATCAAAGTGATCTATCAGAAAGAGGGCATAATCTCAAATATGCAACTTAAATGGACCAGACAGTTGTCAAAAGGAGATATTATGAGCAGCCAAAACACAATGTGAACTGGAGGCTGTCGTTTAGGACCAATATTAAAATAAACGGAAGGCAGCCTTTGACTTTATCTATCAGTTAAGTAATTCCAAAAAGAAAGAAAAAAACCTGGAAGCAATGGTTGTTTTTTAACGATCAAAAGTCCAATGAACTGCAGGTCAAATTGAGCGAGCAGGCCTCGTGCATCAATGCTTCTATCGCCACTGTTTTCTGAAGCCACTTCTACAAGGAGACGCATGATGGCAGGTAGTCTATCAAGAACAGTGTGGCAAGCTATATGCCGGCAAGCCCACCTTGTTTCACTCAATCGCTGAAGTTCTCTGGGTGCTCCAGGATACATTTCTTTCTGTATGTTCAGCCACTTGTTGTGAATGTACGAGCCAGACACAAATACATAGAGTCTCTGCAACAATGCGAAAAAACATTCAGCTTGTGGTACTGCCTTAACTGTGTCCACAAGAACAAGATTAAGACAATGGGCATTACAATGTACATAAAAGGCCTGTTTTGCCACCTCTTTAATACGAGCCTGAACGCCTGAGTGCTTGCCACTCATGACAGAAGCCCCATCATATGATTGCCCGATCAGGTTACTTTTGTATTCCAAGCCACATCTCTCAAGTACCTGTATTATTTTATGCGTCAGGCCTGCAGCATCTAGGCGGTCTGCAGATTCAAAGTGCAAAAAGCTCTCTTTTACGGCTCCTGCATAATAATATCTTAACACTAAAGAGATCTGCTCCTTTTTTTTAAGGTCTTTAGTTTCATCTGCCATAAGGGAAAAGACTTCACTCTCCTTGACTTCGTATATGATGGAAGCGCGTACCATTTCAGCTAATGCATCCAAAATTTCATTTTGAATTTGGTGGCTCGTGTATTTTGCATTGCGAGGTCCTGTCATTTTCTTTTTAACAACTGGGTCATGTTTAGCAATCATGTCCAATATAGCCAAGAAGTTTCCCCTGTTGTCTGCATCTACTGTCTCCTTGTGTCCCCTCTGTGAAATATTCTGGGTTGCAGTTAACAGTAGGACTTCTGCTAAACTTTTTATGTAGGCACGATTTTCCTCTATCTGCTTATGATGTTCTTTACTTAAAGTACTCATTAACAAGGCATCAGCATTATCTGCTCTCTCATATTCTTTCCAAGCAATCATTGCATTTGTGTGACCCTCTCCCTTTGCATGTCCACAAAACCCTCCATCTCTGAATGTTGCCTTTTTCCAGTTTTTAAAACCCAAGGCTGACGTAAACACTGACTCTGTGTGTGGGAGGCCAAAATGCCTGCATGCATAACAGTATGCTGAGTCTTGTGACAGTGAATATTCAAGCCATGTGTGGATAGAGTACCACGATGCCTGAAAGTGTCTGCGCCTGTCGCCCTGGAGTGTCCTCGGATAGAGTTTCAGACGTGGCTGGACTGGACTATCAGTTCTTGATTTGGAAATGTCTGTTTAAAAATGGAAAAAAAGGCATATTCAATTATTAAATTACAGCAGAGATTAATAATCAAGATAAACTCATACATTGGAGTGTACTATCCCATGTTACATCTAATGGATTATCTGAACACTATAATCTTCTTAAAAACGTTATAGAATTGAGGCCATTCATCCAACTCTACTCCAGTTGAGGTGAGTGGTATGACTCATACCTGTTTATGAA
Organism: Limanda limanda; assembly: GCF_963576545.1. NCBI lineage: Eukaryota > Metazoa > Chordata > Actinopteri > Pleuronectiformes > Pleuronectidae > Limanda > Limanda limanda. Next base: position 284,290 of record NC_083647.1, read on the forward strand.
TTATCAGGCCACTGTATCAGATTGGGCAAAACTGAAGTGGAATTAAAGTGTCCAGTATGTGTGAAAGAGTGAGTATACCTGGAGGTCCACTTGGGCCGCCACTCGTTGTTGGAGGCTCCTCTCTCTCGCTGTCTGAATCTTCTCTGTGGGAATCTAAATATATATATTAAAAACATTAATAGGTGTTTAAAGTATTTTCCACAAGGTGTAATGATCCACTATCCAATTTCACAGATACAAAAGATTAAAATTCATTTTCTACAGCATTAAACATATTCAATATAAACTTGTGGACAATATCGATGGAAAAGTTAGCAGAAGAGTACAACATACAATGTAAGATTGACAATTTACCTGGGGATCCACTGGGGCCACTCCTCAGGGAGGACTCTTCTGTCCTGCTCTCAATCAATCTTTCAGAAACATCTAAAATAATTACAATAAGGTGTACAGGTAATTTTCCTAAAGGTTTTATAATGCATGCTATATAGTGTTTAACAAACACACTATAAGCTAAAGTATAATATTAGTGAAAGTGTCTCTGGGAAGCAAATACAAATATGCCATACTTTAATGATATATGATGATATGTTTTACAATGCACTTTCAACCTGACCTGTATATGAATAGACACACTTTAAGCCAATTGTAAATAAGATAACCTCATACCAAGCTGTACTATATGTGAGTCTCTATACTGTATACCTGGAGGTCCATTTAAGTTGCAGCTCTCTGGGGGCTCCTCATCCTCGCTCTCTGCCTGTTTTTTCTCCATCTCATCCTCATTCTTTGCCTTAGCTGTCTTCTTTCCACTTGCCCTGAAGAAGGCCGCTATGTCTGCCTTCTTCCTCTTCATTATTTTTCCCTCTTTAATGACACCTATCCAAAATGCATACTGTATATACCTGACACAATCATAACACGTTCTGGCAACAATAGCAGTTAACAGCAAATAACTAGATCGAAAGTCGATCCGAAGTTGCAAAAACAAATGTGTGTAGAGACAATGGATGGTAAATGGATTTGTATTTATATAGCGCTTTTCTAGTCTGATGATGACCACTCAAAGCGCTTTACAGTACAGTTTCACATTCACCCATTCATACACACATTCATACAGTGCATCTACTTGCAGCACTTAGTTATTCTATGGTGGGCCGTTCAGGGTTCAGCATCTTGCCCAAGGACACTTCGGCATGCAGATGGTTCAGACTGGGAATCGAACCGCCGACCTTCAGGTTGGAGGACGACCACTCTACCCCTCAGCCACAGCCGCCCAAAACAGACAAGAGAGAGATTATATTAAAACACTGTACACAATCTCGCAACGTAGTTATCAAATACAGCATAGCATATAGCAATTTTAACAGTTTACTATGTTCTCCTCCGATCTAGCTTGCTTCTAAACTTCGCAAAATAGATAGTCATGGGTGGGATAGTCACAGTTATTAGAAGACAAAAACAACATCCATTATGATATCATACCTTTCTGTTTTGGGTTTCTTCACTTAGCCGCAGGTGCCGGTCGAAGCGTCAGGTGGTAACAGGCATTCTCAGGCCATGCTTGAGCCGTTTAATTCAAATACAGGATGTGTGCGCGCTGCGCGAGGCTAAAGGGTCCGACAGTGTACTAGCGGTGCGAGAAAGGTTCCGAATTTTTCCACAGCCGTCAAAACTTTTGACCGCTCTGATGTGGTGCTTGGGGTGGCCAATGGGGTGGCCGAGATTCTACGGGGGGTGGCCACCCCCTGGCTCCGCCATTGCAAACTGCAGGGGGTCTTGTGATGGGCACGCCAGCGGTCTGAGGTGTGCCAGGACCAGTCTTTCTATGACCTTCATGATGTGAGAGGTCAGTGCCACCGGCCTGTAGTCCTCCAGTGCAGCAGGACGTCCTTTTTTGGGCACTGGGAACAGGCAGGATGTTTTCCAGAGCACTGGCACTTTCTGAAGGTGTAGGATCGGGTTTAAGAGGTGCTGGAGAACTCCACATAGCTGGCTGGAACATGCCTTCAGCACACGAGGGCTGATGCTTTCCTCTGCTTGAGCCTCTCCAGCTCTCTCCTCACCTGGCTGGCTGTGATGTGGAGTCCAGACTGGGGGGTGGGGGGTGTCAGTGGTGGGGTTGAGGGTGGAGGTGATGAGGGTGGTGCAGAGAGGTGTGTGTCGCAGGAGGTGGTGGTGGGCTGTGGGTGATGTGAGGATGTCCTGGGGGTGGGAGGTGTGAAAAGGTCTGTGGTGAAAGCCAGGGGGGGTGGGGGGCAGGGGGTGATGGGGGGAGGTGGGGGGTTGTTGCTCGGAGAAGCAGAGGAGGCAGTGGAGGGTCCGCTGGGGGTGGGGGGATTGAGTTGAACCTATTGAAGAAAGTGTTCAGCTCGTTCGCACGTTGTTCATTCCCAGCTGCTCCCCCACCTCTCCTCTGGAAGCCGGTGATCTCCTTCATCCCACTCCAGACGTCCCTGGTGTTGTTGTCCTCAAGTTTGTGCTCCAGATTTCTTCTGAAGGTGTCCTTGCTCTCCCTGATGCTGCGCTTGAGCTCCCTTTGTACCCGCTTGAGTTCTGCTCTGTCCCGTGATCTAAAGGACCTCTTCTTCTCGTTGAGAAGGACCTTCAGGTCGCTTGTTACCCACGGCTTGTTATTTGGGTAACAAGGTGTAAGGTGTTTATCAGTGAGACGACTTCTATGTGGGTTTTTGTTCATCTTCACCACAGAGAAAAGTGTGTGGGTGAACTTGACGGGGCAGGCACTGGGATCTTTGCAACGCTGAGACAAAAAAAATTTAGACCTGATGTTTTGTCAAGATTCTTCTTATTTTTTTGTTCATAATCTTGGTAAAACGCTAGTCCAATGTCTGCCATTTTTGTTGTTCTCTCGGTTTACTGGCGATCCCTACTAAAACTTTTTGCTGTGGAGTGCTTTAGTTTTTGGGCCACCTCTGCATGATTTTGCAGAAGATATTCACTCTAAACATGTACAATTTTACAAAACTTTTGCTGAAATTAAATATAATATATTTACAGTGCCATAAACATGCGCATCCTCCTGTGATAGAGAAAAACGCGCACGCTCACCAGTTGAAAACTGATCTGATCTGTTCAGTTTACCTTTCACCGAAAAAAAAAAAGTACCATGAAAAACTGTGTGGGTGCACTTATGTTAACTGCCGCTGTTTTTAAAGACAAAGGGTAGTCGCAACAAATTCTGATTTCATTTGCTTATTGTTTGTTTTTTGAAATTCTACTGATTTAAATTATTTGAAAAATACAAACGACTACAGGTCAGAACCATTAGCTGATACAACAATAGTGAAATTTTCATATTCTTGAAACACAATACATTCAAACCATACAAAAATACACAGCTCAGAATAGGTAAATAGATTTATTTAATCAGAACAAATAACATTGTTTAAATACAAGTTCTTTCAAACAGTTATTTATCCTATTTCAAACCTTTCATAAAAGATCATCTTTTTCTTCAATAAAGCTTTAACTTGACATTCTTCTTCATAAGCAATAGCTTAAACTGACAGCAGGCACTGGCATATAGGTCATCTTTGCATAACATTTGTACTCCAACAAATGGGACATTCTAATTTTGCTTTTATTCTATTTGATTGTCACACACACTGACCAGTGGGCTCATGATATTCATGTCATTTTTTTTGTGGCATAAGATATAATTTTGTCCAGGCATTGCATAGTCTTCTTTAAAGGGACACTTGATTTCGCATGTAATGCTACATTCACATGCATGACAGAACTAAGCTTTATATTTAGCATGGCTATATAAATGCTATATAGTACACAAGTGGTTTATTAAGCTATATACTGAATAACGACATATGATTATGGCACAGAGTACAAGTGACTTAGGCATACATAAAAATCTGAGGCCATGATAAATGTATACCGCTTTTCAATTAGTGGTAAGTTTGTTAACTTTAAAGGTGCTGCATATAGCATATTATAATTTGAAAGTTAGTCATCCATGTCATGGTATCCTCATAAGTTACAAGTGTGCATAAGCAACTGATCTTGCTTTTGTTTCTTGAAGATGTTTCACCTTTCATTCAAGACGCTTCTGAAGAAGCTTCTAAGGAAACCTCTTAGATGTGAGGTGAAATGCTTATGTACACATGCACACACAAGTACAACTCCTGCAGGTAAAGTTTTAGTTCTCAAACTTAGATTTTTGAAACAATGGCACCAACAGTTTTGTAACCAAGTTGAATCTACATTATATTATTTCATAGCAATATCTAGGCAGTGGGGTCTTGTTTATTTATGTGAGATTTACAATTATGTCTAAACTGAAGCAGAATTTAACAAGTACTTACACACATACTGTAACAATTGTGAAGTTGCACAATGCACAAAGGCTCTATTGCTGTGTCAAGATACTCGTAATTTGTCGCTAAATGAGATTTATACAAACACTTCAAAGACTGTTTTAGGGACTTTTATCATTGCACCTCTTCTATTTATCATTTATCTATTTATTTTATCAATCAGATATTTGTCTTATTTGGATGTCTTTGACTTCTTTGTGAGCTACTGGATATCTAAATGTCCCCATGGGAATGAATTAAGTATCTGTCTATGAATGTCAAATCTATATTACCATATCAGTAATATAGATAAACAACCCAAAAAGGGAAACTAACTGTCTTTGTGATGGTGTGTGGAGGTGATAGAAGTATGCTTTTAGGAGTGTGCCAGGTGTGGAGAAAGATGGAATATAAGATTTAATACAAGCTATAGGTATGTGGATTTGCACAAAATATTATTGCTCAGGCATTGGCATAAACAGCACACTGGTCAACAAGGGGCAAAGGTAGATTGCTTTGTAAATATTTTCAATGGTGGATTAGGCTGTGAAAATGATCTATCACCATGCTCAAACCAAAATAGCATCCCAGGATAGAAAAGTATCAGCTTTCATGAGGTGGTTGTACAGTTAAAAAGAGCTTCAAAGAAATAACTAATATAAATTACTTTAGTCTTACTGAAACATGAATAGATATAAAGATTATATCGATTTTCACTTTCCTCTTGTATGTTACATTTTAGTCCTACCGATACTTGGGGTATTGTGATGTCACATGACATCACTGACTGTCATGTGATGTAATGTCAGTCTGGCACATCCCCTAACACAGGCAACTAAAGCAAGGGCCGGGTTTACATTTCCTACCTATCTCAACAAAGCCAATGTAGCCAATCAGATAAGCCTGGCCTTTATCAAGAGGGGGCCTCAAAGAGACAGGAGCTTACACAAAAAAATATGAAGAGCTGCAGAAATGGACAGAATAAGAAAAGCGATGTATTTTCTGATCATTAGAACATATAAGGCTTTATAAGTAATGACCTAAAATAAAATGATGAACCTGAATGAGTATGTCTGCTTTAAATAGATGCAGATTAGCTGTTATGAAATCTCTGCTAATATTAGGATAATATATAATAATATAAAAGATAACAAATATTAATCTTTAGTTCTTTAGAAGAAAATAGTGAAACCACTATTTAAAACGAGTGAAATCACAGGAACAAAGGGTTTGAAGTGGCACAGCCTTTATATTGAACTGAAATATTAAGGTTGTGTCTTGTTATTTGTGGTGTTATAGTCATGCATGAATGTGGAACCTCAAGAATTACAGTTAAAATGTTCTACATAAGCCATGGCTGTAAGATGGTTATGTGGGTGGAGGTCCGTCATAGCGAAGCATGATGTTGAAGGATCGGGCAAAGTTGTTGGAGAACGAGCAGCTGTTGCCTTCATCCATGAGGGGCAGGAGGAACAACAGGAGCAGCAGTGCCAGTAGAGGGATCCAAAGAATAAAAGCCAGCCGACATACCCGCTGCAACAACCCGGGCTTCTGCAACAACAGCAGCAACACAGGGTTAAAACACATACACACTAAAATTGCACTAAATTTAAGCATCTGAAAGCTGCCACCTAGCCAGAAGAAGGGTACTGTTTTCATCCCCATCTGTGTGTTTATGAAATCAGGAGTGAGGTAAGTAATACAGATGTAAAGTTATGCACAGAAAAGTAGATAATATGTATATATACAGTACAAGGTTGCAGCAGATGAATAAATACTGTTCTCTATGAAAATAAATATGCAGCAGATAAAGATATATAAACAGATAATGAGCTGTTAAGGTGAATACTGATATGAAGGATATATGTAAAGGACAATCGCAGCAGATGAATAATTATTTTAGTTTATGAATAAATATATATAAAGCAGATATGTAATATATGAATAAATAAGTCAATCGAAGCAGGTAAATGAGTATAAGTGTATGGTAGCTGTTGAGCTGTTCAGTAGCTTGAGAGTCTGTGTGGAGGGATGGGGGTAAGTGACTGTCTGTCCTTGGTGGGGGGGGGCTTGCAAAAAAGAGTAATTGAATTCAGTGCACGTGTTGGGGGGTGTTAGGAGTTAAAAAACCCTGGGATCAAAAGTTGCCCTTCTCTTCTCAGGCCCTGCCAAGCGGAGGTTCCACTGTGTGTGAATTTGTTTTTGTACTTCCACTGATGTCCTTGAGCTCTTTGGTAATCCAGGGTTTATTGCTGGGGAAGATTGTGACCGTTTTGCTGGGGATGATGCTGTCCACACAGAAGGAGATGTATGATGAAACGGCGTCCACCTGCTCGTTGATGTTGTTGGTGGGGGCTAAGACGGCCATTCAGTGAATACGAAGCATCCATGTAATGCTGAAATGCTGTCACTGGTCCACTGCTTAATGGTTTTAAGCAGTGGACATCAGAAGAAAACACACAGTGCCCGATGTTTTACTCCCTGACCGGCCAGAACGCCCGGATGGGGGGAGTGCCATAGCGCACGAGTGGCCACAGGTTCTACTGTACGCTTTTCCACCGTTAGAGCTGATCACACCTACTCTAGCCAGAGTGCGGAAGAGGAGTCATGCTTTCATTCTTATAGCTCCCTGCTGGCTGGGAAAATACTGGCTAGCGGAGATATACCAGCTGTTGTGCGCTCAGCCGTGGCCTCTGCCTCTACGGAGGGATCTCCTGTCACAGGCGCACAGAGAGATTTTTCACCCTCATCCAGAGCGCATGGTGCTATGGGCTTGGCCCGTGAGAGGCTGAATCTGACCACAGCTGGACTTCCACAGAGTGTCATCAAAAGCATTCAGACTCCAGGGCCCCTTCTACACGCATTGCATATGATGGCAAAGGGTGTGCGTTTGAGGATTGGTGTGCAAAAGCAGGTGTGGAGGCTTTTCAGAGCCCTACATCTGGTATTTCGACATTCCTACAGGAACTTTTGGACAAGGGCCTGGCGTTCTCCACAGTCAAAGTGTTCTTAGCTGCTATTTCAGCATGTCACATAGGCTTTGGGGGCAAAACGACTGGACAGCATCCTCTTGTTTGCCAGTTCATGAAGGGGCGCTCGGCGGATGCGGCCGGTGGCAAGGAGCTTAACCCCACCGCGGGATTTAACTCTGGTGATCGAAGTGCTATCCGGCGCACCTTTCGAACCACTGCAGCAGGTAGAGCTTAAGATGCTCTCGTTTAAAACGGCTCACTTACTGGCGCTGACATCTACAAAGCGTGTAAGCGACATTCATGCACTATCAGTGAATCGGTCATGAATGCGGTTTTTTAGGGGGGATTTTAAGGTTTCTCTCAAACCAAATCCCGCATTTGTGCCTAAGGTTTGTTACTCAGCACTAGCATTTTGCCCTATTGAACTGTCGGCATTCCACTGTCGGCATTCCATTCCAGCGTGGATTCCATTCTCCACGCTGGAGCGGGGACGGCTGAATGTGCTCTGCCTGTTGCGGGCATTGCGCACTTATGTGGACCGGACATCTGACTTCAGGAAATCAGAGCAGCTGTCTGTGTCTTGGGCTACATCGCACTTGGGGAAGCCTCTTACGAAGCAGCGTTTGTCATGCTGGATCATGGAGGCAATTGCCATAGCCTATCATTGCAAGGGATTACAACCCCCCATAGGCCTGCGCGCTCATTTCACTCAGGAGATGGCTGCGTCATGGGCACTGTTCCACGGCGTGCCTGTTGAAGAGATACAGTGGGGCAAAAAAGTATTTAGTCAGCCACCTATTGTGCAAGTTCTCCCACTTAAAAAGATGAGAGAGGCCTGTAATTTTCATCATAGGTATACCTCAACTATGAGAGACAAAATGAGAATAAAAAATCCAGAAAATCACATTGTCTGATTTTTAAATAATTTATTTGCAAATTATGGGGGAAAATAAGTATTTGGTCAATAACAAAAGTTCATCTCAATACTTAATATACCCTTTGTTGGCAATGAAAGAGGTCAAACGTTTTCTGTAAGTCTTCACAAGCTTTTCACACACTGTTGCTGGTATTTTGGTCCATTCCTCCATGCAGATCTCCTCTAGAGCAGTGATGTTTTGGGGCTGTCGCTGGGCAACACGGACTTTCAACTCCCTCCACAGATTTTCTATGGGGTTGAGATCTGGAGACTGACTAGGCCACTCCAGGACCTTGAAATGCTTCTTACAAAGCCACTCTTTCGTTGCCCGGGCGGTGTGTTTGGGATCATTGTCATGCTGAAAGACCCAGCCACGTTTCATCTTCAATGCCCTTGCTGATGGAAGGAGGTTTTCACTCAAAATCTCACGATACATGGCCCCATTCATTCTTTCCTTTACATGGATCAGTCGTCCTGGTCCCCTTGCAGAAAAACAGCCCGAAAGCATGATTTTTCCACTCCCATGCTTCACAGTAGGTATGGTGTTCTTTGGATGCAACTCTGGAGGACAGAGGAGCCTCTTGAAGACGTTACAGGTCTGTGAGAGCCAGAAATCTTGCTTGTTTGCAGTTGACCAAATACTTATTTTACCAAGGAATTTACCAATTAATTCATTAAAAATCCTACAATGTGATTTCCTGGATTCTTCCCCCCCATTCTGTCTCTCATAATTGAAGTGTACCTATAATGAAAATTACAGGCATCTATCATCTTTTTAAGTGGGAGAACTTGCACAATTGGTGGCTGACTAAATACTTTTTTGACCCACTGTATGTGAGGCGGCCTGCTGGGCAACGCCTCATACCTTCACCAGATTTTATAATCTGAATGTTACTGTACCTACATGGTCTCATACAGTTCTGAGCGTGGGGTCAGTCACAAATGTCCCTGTCTGACTGACGGATTGATTCGTTAGTTATTGGTCTTTGATAAGCTTATCTGGCAATGCGGGAGTCGCTATATCCCATAGTGAGATACCGATACGAATGTTGAAAGAGAACTTGAGGTAAAGGAGTTAACCCCCGTTCTCTGAAACATGAGTGAGGTATCTCACCAGATCACCCTTCTTGCCTGGAGCGAGGAAGAGGTGTGCTTATTTTTTTAGACTAAAGGCGATGACATGACAGAAGTCACGTCTGCCTGCCAGTCAGGACTGGCGGAGTTTAAAATTGCTTCTGGGGGACAGCGCGGAAGGCGTGTCCCATAGTGAAATACCTCACTCATGTTTCAGAAAACGGGGGTTAACTCCTTAACCTCATGTTTTGAAGTCTTGAAAATCACCTTGAAAACTCACCATGCAGTGCCCCTAACATGGATGAGTACCTGTAGAGGTGATCAACTGATGGTGTGGCTTTTATCAGTGTTGGCATGTGGTTGAGAATATTGCTCTCCAACTGGTTTGAAAGAAACTACAAATTCTCATGAAAGCCTTCATCAGTCTGTAGATTTTGTGTGCGAATAGACCCTTGACTTGGCCTGCATCTGAGAGATCTAGGATGTCCTTGCCCAGGGGTGGACTGGCCATCTGGCATACCGGGCTTAGTCCCGGTGGGCCGTTGACCCAATGTGGGCCGGTCTGGTCCGCTATGTTTTTTTTTTTTTTTCCTTCTCTTCTTCCTCTCTAAATTCCCTCCAATTGGGCCGGCCAATTGGCTACAGAGGGCTAGCAGTGTGTTACCAGCAAAAAACGCCCGGGTGGCACTGAGAAGCATCGGAAAAGAAAGCTGAATCCTCTGGAGATGGAGGCTGCTAAATGCGCCAAACTGACGGACCTATTTGGTGCCGGGTTCACTAGCCCAGCAGCAGCAGGTGCGCCGGGAGACGAGCGAGGAGGACTCGACAATGATGAGCAAGTGGAGGCAGTTGTGAGCACACATTTTCAATCCTGAAGTTTATTAAAAACAGACTGAGAAGCACCCTCTCACCTGACAAATTGGAGGCATTTATGTTGATGGCCACAGAGAAAGACATTCTCATGGCCTTTGACTCTGACTCGGTGATAGACAGACTTGCAGAGAAGAGTGAGCTGCTTAAAAAGCTGCTCCACTGATAAGAAGTCTTCTTGTGCTTATGTGTTGATCCTTAATGGTGTGATCATGTACACTAAATGATCAATTATTCTCCATTACAGGTTGTTGTGATATATTTGAGGAGTCGTTCTCCCTCTGTTTTATATGTGGACATTTGGGACCTCTGTTAGAATTTGGTAAGTTTATCATGTATTTTTTACTTTATAATTATAATAATTTTCAAAAGGTTTTAAAAGAAACACACATCCAAAAAGTTCTCAACTCTAGGTGCAGGACAGAGGAAAACATTTTCTTTATTTTTCAGACGTTACAATGTATCCATGTCCTTCTCAGGTTGACCACTTGACATGTGAGAGCCTGAGGAGTATTTCCCCCCTGTCCATGTTCGAGGACTTGCTCTCTGTCTGCCTCCACTCTCTGCCTTTACTGTACCAAAGTTTGTCTGTTGAGTCTCCTCTAGTCTGGTGAGTTTATCATTTTTAATGTTTTATGAAATTTTATGAAAATTTCCAGACACAGGTAGCGCTGGCAGGGGCGTCACCCTGGGCCTGCCCTTTTGGGCTGGGCTTCAGCTGCAGATCTAAAGGCTGCTTCCAGGGGCATGGGGCCCTCAGCCTTTGTTTTTCTTTGCTTCTGCACCTTACAACATACATCACACCTTATTTTCACACATCCAAACACTGTTAACACCACTGACACGTAACATATTTTACACATCCCACTACGTAGTTAGAGCTATCTTGATTTGGAGTTAAATAAATTTACTTTTTGTTGCCATCTTTGAGCTAGGTGGTAACAGTAGTATGCATGAGAGAAGACGCCGCGAGATTTGTGGACTTCTATGTGGTGTCCGCTGATAATGTAGTGGGCTGGTCTGGACAGACAAAACCAGGGCTGAATTTTTGTCCCAGTCCACCCCTGTCCTTGCCCTTATTTTCACAAAACTCTTGAATCTCTGGTCTCATACTCTTTTAAGCACTTTGCCCAGACTGAGCCATCTGACAGCTGTGTGGTAGCCTATGTCACCATGTTCAATCTCGTGCTCCTCAAAAAGTGCAACAAACTGTCTGTGAGTCAATGCTCTTTCCCTGATAGAGTTTACTTATTTAGTTACAACATCAGTAACTAATGTTTAGCTTGCGTTTCTGTATTTGCAGCACGTTTCTGCATTTGCAGTGCGTTTCTGTAACGTGTTGTGTTGTGAAATTGATGAAGATGTTTTCTTACTTTGCTTGTGTTCTTTCCACTTCTTGCATGTGTTTTCTTAAGTTGCAGTGCGTTGAGCTCTCAGAGCCACCGTAGATAAGGCAAGCAGAGTCACTGAATTTTTTAAATCACTTCTTAAAATTTATTTAGACCTGCGTTGATGTGATATTGTGTTTTTACTGTGATTTTATTTACACCTTTTATTGTACTTTTAAACTTTTTTTTATTGTCATTTTACTGCTTTTACGTGTTTATTTTTTATTTACTTTTCTTGCTTTGTTGTCAGAGCACTTTGTAAAGTCTGTTTTAAAAGTGCTATATATATATATAAAGTTAATCATTATTATGATTATTTCTATCTGAAAAAGCAACATTCTTTTAGATATGACTGTGATGTCACAGCATCATCAATATCCCTAGTAGTGTCTCAATCAGTGACATCACAGCAAGTGTAAAATAAATGGAGGCTTGTTGTTTTACTGACTGAGCACTAGATGCACAAATATCACTACTCCCATTTTGCTGATACATATGTGAGTGCATTTTGAGTACTATTTGGACCAAATACTTAGTAAAATGACAGTTGTGCTGACACAGTAAGACCCCTACAGTATGAATGGAGGGTCCGTTAAGCAAAATCAATTTAGTCTTTTTCGCACCTGGCAGTGAAACAGGAGGGTTCCTAGTTCCTACCATCAGAAAAAGTAGCAAAAAAGTAAAAGATTTTTGGGGTCATTTTGTCTTTACTTGAAGGTTAACTGAAAGATAGTGTTGGGACCTACTATTGCTGAACAACATACAGGCTTACATGTGTACCCTAAGCCTGACCACATGTCTCATTTGTCCTGAAGAAAAAAGGAGAGCTCCAAGGACTCACACAGTCTTCCAGGTCTTCAACCCCTGAGTGACTTGCAGTAAGCATTGGTCACCCTGACCACAGGCTGTGATGTCACCAGGTACCAAAAGAAACCAGTTACCGTCTGATCTCTCTCAATTCCAACTTCTTCAGAAGTATATCCCTCATTGACCTTGTTTTTTTTTTACCTCTCCTCCCTGTGCAGTCGTAGAAGAACAGTTCCCCTCTTCTCAAGCTCTTCTGAACAGGCCGACCTGAAGTAGAATGCTGCAACCTTCCTCAAAGGCAACTTACTATTCTATTTAACCTGGTATACACACATACACACACCTGTTCTATGTACATTTTTAGGTTGTGTATTTTCACTTGATTATGTCTATAATAAATATATGCCTTCAAAACACATGCTGTCTGTTTATTCATGTTGCATAAGTATGAATTTTGCAAACCTTTACACTGCCAAGAACTCCATATAATCTATTTTATTTAATGTTTAATAAGAGTTACAAGTTGATAGAGTTGGCTGATGCAAGAAAGTAACTTTAAAATACATTTGTAATTCAATATTAGTATCTTAATATTAATACAACAGATGTGTTTTTCATGCATTTATTACAGTTGACATGCTGACAAAAAGTGTTTTGATAGTCAGGCTTGATAGCTTTAAAGAAAATATCTAAAGAGAAAAAAAGTATACACTCCTGATCAAAAGCTTAAGACCAGTTAAAAAATTGCATGAATTTGCATTTTGCACTGTTGGATCTTAGGAAGGTTCTAAGTAGAGCTTCAAAATGCAAAAACAAGAAATGGGAACAAGAGACCAAAAGTTGTGAGCAGGCAATTTATTGAAAACAACAATTTAACTCAAATAGGCTGTTCATCAGCTGATCAAAAGTTTAAGACCACAGCCTTTAAAAGCCTAAATCTGTGCAAAAATTTGGATTCCATGTCATTTCCTGTCAAGTAATCACACTGTGAAGATCTCTTGATGGCAAAGGCAAAAAAGCTCACGTCTTTGAACGTGGTAGGATTGTTGAACTGCATAAACAAGGCCTCTCACAACGTGCCATCGCTGCTGAGGTTGGACGCAGTAAGACAGTCATTTTGCATTTCTTAAAAGATCCTCAGGGTCATGGAACAAAAAAATCAAGTGGAAGACCGGAAAAAATTCTCACCGGCGCTGAGCCGGAGGATCCGAATGGCTGTCCGTCAAGACATGGGACGATCCTCGTCCCAAATTAAGGCCATTACTGGTGCTGACTGCAGCCCAATAACCATCAGACGGCATCTGCAAAGGAAGGGCTTCAAAAACAAGAAACGTCTTCAAAGGCCACGTCTCCTTCAACGCCACAAAATTGCCCGTTTAGACTTTGCAAGGGAGCACCAAACATGGGACATTTAAAGGTGGAAGAAAGTTATATTCTCTGACGAGAAAAAATTTAACCTTGATGGTCCTGATGGCTTCCAACGTTACTGGCATGACAAGGAGATGCCACCTGAGATGTTTTCTACGTGGCACAGTGGAGGGGGCGCCATCATGATCTGGGGTGCTTTTTCCTTTAATGGAACAATGGAGCTCCAGGTTGTGCAGGGGCGTCAAACAGCAGCTGGCTATGTGGAGATGTTGCAGCGGGCATCCCTCATGACTGAGGGCCCTCGTCTGTGTGGTAACGACTAGGGATGGGTATCGTTTGGTTTTTATCCGATACCGGCTCCTAACCGATACTTTTAAAACGATACCGGTGCCTAAACGGTGCCTGAACCGAGGAGCGCCGGGGAGAGGTCTCGCGAGGAGATCCTCCCCCCCCCACCACATGCACGGAAGCCCTGACGCACGCGGGGCGCAGGCAGCGCGGAGACAAGAGTCTGTCCACCGGCAGCCGTGGCCGACATGCGGGGGCCCGGCGGGAGGCGCCGCTTCCCGTGAAGGAAGGAGCGGAAGTGTGAGGAGGCGGGACGAGCGGAGACCTCAGTCTTCAATTGACTCAGGCACCGAAATGAGGCACCGAAATCTCCGTTGCATTTCGGTCCGGGTAGGTACCGGTTGTATTGGAACCGGTACCCAACCCTAGTAACGACTGGGTTTTTCAGCAGGACAACACTCCAATTCACAATGCCCGTCTGACCAAGACTTTTTTCCAGGAGAATAACATCACTCTTTTGGACCATCCTGCGTGTTCCCCTGATCTTAATCCAATTGAGAACATTTGGGGATGGATGGCAAGGGAAGTTTACAAAAATGGACTTCAGTTCCAGACAGTGGATGCCCTTCGTGAAGCCATCTTCACCACTTGGCGCATCATTCGCACTAGCCTTTTGGAAACACTTGCATCAAGCATGCCAAAACCAATTTTTGAAGTGATCAACAATAATGGGGGAGCTACTCATTACCGAGTCAGTTTTTGACACTTTAATTTCTGTTTTAGGAGGTTTTTTTTTTTTTTTTTAGCTGTGGTCTTAAACTTTTGATCAGCTGATGAACAGCCTACTTCAGTTAAATTGTTGTTTTCAATAAATTGCCTGCTCACAACTTTTGGGCTTTTCTTCCCATTTCTTCTTTTTGCATTTTGAAACTCTACTTAGAACCTTCCTAAGATTCAACAGTGCAAAATGTAAAAATTCATGCAATTTTTTAACTGGTCTTAAGATTTTGATCAGGAGTGTATATGGTGAACAACAAGTTTGATGTAAAATATGTTTGAAACAAGGACCTTCGCGTTTCTCATGAACAGAGCGTGAGATTATTCTTAACACTCAAAGCAGGCACTTCGGACTCTTAAGTGATCAATAATAAGTTCTCCTCACCTTAGCATTGCTCCTAGCTCTGATGTCTCCCACATCCTTCAGTTTGGACTTGTAGAGCATCCAGTTGTAGCGAATTTCCTCAAGACCCACATCCTCTGTTGACCCAGAACCAGACACTCTGCACTGCTTTTCCTTCAGTAACAGCTGGAACTGCTTTTGACCCCAGGCCACTCCTGCCTGCAGAGCCTGCACCAGGACACAGCAGAATCACAATGACAAATCAAAAACACAACAACAAACAGCAAAACACGACAAATAGGGATTCAACTGCAAATCACAAAACACAACAAAAAGCCTAACCGAACGACAAATTGGAATAAAAACCGCAAATATCAAAACACAACAACAAAAAGCAAAACACAACAACAAATAGGGAATTACAACTTCAAATCACTAACACAACAACAAATACATTATAACAACCGCAATTCACAAAACACAACAATGAATACATAATTACAACCGCAAATCACAACGCACAAGTGGAGCTGTGCAGTGCCCCCTGGGTCCCTCCCAACAGAAGTTTGCGTAGAGTTTC